>NC_056739.1:1270009200-1270309200 GCF_019279795.1 Protopterus annectens
CCAAAAGGAGCATTGTACTCTATAATAGGTCTAATGAGTGACAAGTAGAGGGGAACAATGACCTTTTTTTTCCTGGATGAGAAACCTTTTGTGATGAGGTGTGCCATGTCGAAGGATTTCCTGACTACTGTGGAGATTTGATTATTAAAGGAAATACTACTGTCCACCTGTGTCCCAAGGTCTCTTATCACACTTTTGGTGTTAAGTAGACTACCACATATGTGGTAGCTCATGGGTACAGAGTTTTTAACAAAGGGGATGACAATGCACTTTTTGGCATTGAGCTTGAGGCCATGGCTTTGACACCAGGCATCTGTCTCAGTGAGGCCCTTTTGTCGGATGTCCACATCATTAGGAGTTTCAGTTATGGCTTCTAGTTTGCAGTCATCTGTGAACTTCGTTATCCTGTACTTCAGAAAAGTAGATACCAAACAGGAGAGGACCCAGGACTGAGGCCTGTGGTCCTCCACTTGCCACTGGTCTGAAGTCGGATTTGGAGTCTACTACTTTCACAGTGTGGGTTCTGTCAGTGAGCCAGTTGGCAATCCATCTTGTGACATAGGGATTTATACCTAGTTTAGTGAGTTTATCTATAATTCCAGAGTGCGGGATGGTGTCAAAACCTTGGCAAGATCTAGATAGGCTGTGTGAACCACCTTACCCTTGTCTACAGCTTTGGTGACTGCTTCAAAGAAGTCATTCAGGTTTAGAAGACATGATCTGCATTTTACAAACCTGAACTGGGAGGGGTCCAGAGTTTGGAGATTACCAATGTCTTTGTTAATAAGTTCCATGATGATACGTTCCATGGCCTTGCAGACCAGGCTCGTTAGGCTAATGGGGCGGTAGTTCCCAGGGTCCGTGGTAGCTCCCCCTTTGTGGAGTGGGATAACCATCACTGTGTGCCATCCAGTGGGCACAAAGCCTGAGGTGAGGCTATGATTGAACATGGTGCTTAGGTGGGGTGCCAGTTCATTCTGTAGTTCATGTAGAACGTAGCCTGGGATGTTGTTAGGTTCCATGGATGCTGTGTTCTTGGCTTTGGAGAGTGTGGTTTTTAACTGTGCAGCCGTGATTTCAGGAACTTTGCATTCTTCCGGTATAGAGGTGGGCCATTTAGGGGGTGAGGGGGGGTAAAGTTAGCGCTGAACTTATCTGCCAGGATGTTGGCAATATCAGTTGGTTCTGTATATTTAGTGTCATTGTGCTGCAACTCAGAGCAGATCTGAGTGTTGCCATTGAGATTCTTGACATAGCTACAGAATGCATTGTGGTTGTCTATAGAATCAGGGGCGATTTTGATTTCATAACTAGCTTTGGAGGATTTTATGAGGGATCTCAGCTTCTTACTGAGGCTGACCAGGGAGTTCTTCCAGTCATGGGCTTTTACTCTTTTTTGCAACAGTTTCTTTCTTCTATAGTAGAGTTTGTTTATGGCCGGGGATCACCAGATTGGCTTCCTTTTTTTGGAGGATAGCATCTTGGTTCTGTTAGGGATAGCACGATCCATGTACTCGTGTAAGTGCTTATAAAGTGCATTTGTGTAGGATTCAGCAGTCGTACCTCTATTGTCCATCTGCATGGGTGTCATGAAGTTTGCCACTTCTGTCTTAAGAAGTGTGAAGTTGGCTTTGGAGAAATTTTTTACGGTGGTTTCCCTAATGGGGGGTGGGGGTGAGATGTGGATGTCTAGGCTGATTAGCTTGTGGTCGGCACTGACCAATGAGGAATTGACCTCTGGTGTGGAACACCGGTCATCCATGTTGGTAATGACCTGGTCTAGGATATTGCTGCCCCTGGTGGGGGTGTGGATAAGTTGATAAAAGGCATTGGAATTTATGAATTCCAGAAAACGTTGTGCAAAAGAGTTGGTACATGAGTAGTTTTCCCAGTTAATGGTGGGGCAGTTGAAATCACCCATTATTATGGTGTTGGGTTGTACCCTAATATTTTTTAGTGTATCAAGAAATGAGGAGTGGGAATCCTGGGGCATGGTAGGGGATCTGTAGCAAGTTACAATTTGGATTGCGGTCTTGCCCAGAGTTAGTTGCACTTGGATAATCTCGGATGCATTATGCTGAGCTACTAGTCTGGAGGTGTGGATATCCTTAATGAATATGGACACACCTCCACCTTTACTGTTTCGATCCAGGTTAGGTGGCAGAAAGGTGTGGTATGAATTATAGCCTGGTAATGCAGGGGTGCTCTCTGAAGCCTTGAACCGTGTCTCTGTCACTGCACAGATGTCAATGTTCTCCATTTTAAGGAGTGCCTCGAGTAAATACATTTTGAGGTTTAGACTTCTAGCATTGAGTAATATTATCCTCCGATTTTGCTTGCTTGTACCTGTTATGGTAGTGAATTTGTCATTTGAACCTTGCCTAAAAAGGGCATTATAGGGGTGACAAGAGCATTAGCCAGTATCCAGAATACCAAGGGCGACAGGTGCAGACCATCTCTGGCAAACCATCATGGTCTGTCAGTCATGTCATCCCAGGCAGACAGATACTGGATCCCCTTAGAATGAAACCAGAAGCTTAGCCAATTGTTGAAGTCAATCATTTTGTCCTTGTACTGTGGTATCATTCTGGGTGATGGCAGGATGCTACTCAGGGCTAGGGTCATACCTGCCTGGGCTACAAGCTCGGAGAAGTCCGCCATGTCTCTTTTCATGTAGTCCAGGGAGGTACATCTCAGGTCATTCACACCAACATGGACAATGACAGAGTCATATTTGTACTTGTTGTGGAGTGACCTGAGTGTATGCATTATGTGACAGATCCTGACACTCAACAGGCAGCTAACAGTAACTTTCTCCTTGTTTAGCCTGGTGAGTGGAACATCAGTGTACCTGACTATAGCATCATCTATGACTAGAGTGTTGGGTACGTTGTTATGCCTTATGGACTGTGGTTGAGTGGCACACTGAGTCTGTGGGCTATGTGTCATTTGGGTTGTGTTGGGGGTGGAGTTTGCATGTGTTTCTGCTTTGGAGGTCTCTGTTTCTTGAGCAGATTTTTACTGAGAGCCTCTGTGAATATAGGTGTGTGTTTTGTGTTGCTATGTGTGTGATTTGGTGGTATAGGGTTTGAGGGACTATGTGATGAGTGCGGTGTGGTGTGCAAGTGTTTACCTTCTCCTCTTGACTGTCTGGTCCAGTCTTGGGTGATGAGAGCTTTGCCTACAGTTTGGCTATATAAGTGCATCTCTCACAGGTTGTAGTGTTGGGTGGTAGGAGGAGAGGGTTGTCTGTGTACATGAGGCAATTGCTGCATTGCCCCAAGATGCCCAGATTCATCAGGTAGACAGGAGAAAACACCAGGAGCTGACCCTTAGACATGCCTGGGTAGGTGCTTATTTTCTCTAGACAAGTGAGGAAAGCTGAGTGCTGTAGTAATTTGTAGCTTATTTAGTGCTTACGAGCTCTGAACAAGTGCTGAACTCAAAGAAACAGACTTGAGTGCTAAAAGTAAAAAACTGGCTAGGTCTAAGGGAAAATTTGAAGAACAGACTTTATGGCACCAGGAATAGTTTAACCCCAGCTAAGCAGTGATGCATAAAGTGTAACTTTTTTTTAATATAACAGTAGCAAATGAGCAAACTGATTTAAACAAATTAACCAATAAAAAGCTAAAAATTGAGCCTGAGCCCCATTCCAGCAGTCTTTGATCAGACAAGTTCTAACTGCACACTCCTGCCTCTAGGGTGCAGGGGAACCTTCTCCAAAAAAGATGGGCTGGATTAGTGCTCAAGTTATACAAACAAAGCTAGATTCAGCAAGTCTGAATTTAGTCTATGCTAAAGCAAACAAGGCGTACCAGTTTCAGAAAGAAACAGTTCAAATAAGCAGGCACAATAAGCCTTTAACCAGAAACTCCCAGCTCAGAAGGGCAGAATTTACCCTCTCCTCCCACAAGAGTGTAAACCGCTCCTTCTTAGTGTAGAATAACTGGCCCAAAGCCCAAGTGCTTAAACCAGAACTAATATACTCTTAGAATAACAGACACTAAGCCTTCAATCAGCAACTCCCAACTTAGAAGGATGTAAGCTACCTGTCCTGTCACAACAGTGCAGACCACAAACCTTCTTAATGTAAAACAATTTGTCTGAAGCCCAAGTGCTTCAACCAAAGGCATAGAATAACAGTTACAATTTAATCAGGCTACTAACAAGCACTATTAAATTAAGCAGAATAAATGCATTAAAGTAGGAACAAACATAAAAACAGTAAAAGCAGATGAATAAATTGCATTTTTTTATATAACAATAGAAAATGAGCAAACTGATTTAAACAAATTACCCAATTAACCAGTAAAATGCCACAGTGGTACGGCGGTAGTGTTGTTACCTCACAGCAAGAGGTTCTCCCGTTCGATTCTCGGCATGGCTTGGGAGTGCCTTCTGTGTGGAGTCTGCATGTCCTCCCCGCGGTTGGGTAGTTTTCAAAAGACTTGCGTGCATAAATGGGCATGCCTTCGTTAAAGGTTGGGCGTCTAGCTGGCACCTTGGTGTTTCGTAAAAATCTACTGCCAATCATTAGCAGACCGGAGTTCCGCTGTGGTGACCCCTTACCGGGAAAAAGCCGAAAGACAACAACAACAACCTAATTAACCAGTAAATAAGCTCAAAACTTAGCCCTGTTCCAGCAGTCTTCAATCAGACAAGTTCTAACTGCACACTCCTGCCACTAAGGTGCAGGGGAACCTTCTCCAAAAAAGATGGCCTGGATTAGTGCTCAAGTTATACAAACAGACTTAGATTCATCATGCCTGAATCTAGTCTATGCTACAGCAAACAAGGTGCACCAGTATGTTATATGTGCAGAATGTCCAGTTTTTGTCTCATATTGATGATATTTTCTCCTAACATGTCTGTTTTCCAGCAAATCATTGGAATGTCATTGCAAAGTGAAGTCAGAAACTGATGACTGGCATTTGAGTTTCAAACTTCATGTTCTTCAGAAAGTTCATGCTAATGTACCACCTACTTATTCTATCAACTTTCTCAGTTTGGAAGTGCAATATTAAAAATCTGTGCTTTTTGGGGGGACTTCGTCCCCTATTATGTATGCCTTTGTCCCCACATCTTGCTCAAAGAGGATGACAGGTATATTTGAGTTTCATTCACTCACATGTCTATGCAACATCTATGTCAAATATGTCCCTATTAATGGTTAAATGTCCTCACATTATGTTGGCTTTGTGGTGATATGTTGCACTTATATATTCACAGCTATCTGTGAAAATCTGGTGGTCATTGTGGCATTCCACACATATCTGCGGAGCCTAGATGCTCTGTTTTACATTGAATTGATATCTATGTTCACTTACATGGTTTCCTACCTAGCAGCACTGCTGCCTTCCACAAAACCTAAATTAGGTGCACCACACCTCATTAATATGAATTGTGAGCTACCGCGTGCCACTCACTGCTGCTCTAACATGTAAACTCCATGTAGGCTCTGCACGAAGCCTACAGGGAGTTTATTGAATCCTGGGGACTGTGTATTAGTAAGCCTTACTGTGTATCAGTAGTGGTGTACTGGAATTAGTGAGTACCAGGCATAAACCATCCCCGCCTGAACAGAATAGGAAAATACGTAAATCCTACAACACATTCTAATATATTAAAAATGTCAGTTATGGAAGAAGTGAAGCTGGGCAGTCCACAAGTGCGTCGCTCTGGATAACTCCAAATGAATAAATGAATCAAAGTACATCCAAATAAAGCGTAAAGTTCTGTAGTTCACACAAACAATTTATTGCAACGGACAAGCGCTTTCGCTAAACATAGCTTCTTCAGGTCACTTTAATAAATGCAGAGACAAGGTTGCTCAATATATGAGCATGTCAATCAACCAATATATGAATCAATTACAAATTTAAAAGGGAAATATAAAACAAAGTATATGTGTATATGATGTGTGGATCTAAAAACATGTAGCAATGCACCTTTGTTAAAAACCAAGCCAAACTTGTAAGGCTGTATGTATAAAAAGAGAAATATATACAAAATATCCATATAATATATATATATATATAAGAAATATATATATATAAATATAAAGAATATAAAGAACACATCGGTGCACCATATATATCAGTATATATACCTAATGCATAAATGTCATAGATTATATTATACTAATAGAAGTGTTAAAAATAAAAATATTGAAAATAGCTAGTCTATGCATTATAAATAAATTACCAAAAGTTATCAAAACACTGAATGAATCATTAGAAATGTGCTATCATAATGTGGTCTGTCACATTTCAAATACATAAACAAATATATGACAGTGCATGAATCATAGCTTAGTTCAAAAGCAAAGCATATAAAAATGCATATAAATATGTATAAATACATTACTACAAAGACATAAAAACTATCTAAAAAATATATTTAAAGAATGTTAAGAATATGCTAAAAACCTATCTATATACTAAGGGAAGATATCAAGAAAAATACTTAATGAATCATTAAAAGTGTACATATCACCTTTCAAGGAGTATATATACAAAATAATAATGCTCATAAAGCTCAAATCACTTAATGTTTCTGCGTTTCCTAAGTCTAGGCTTGATCGATGCTCTAACCTTTGATTTACATTCTAAAATATATTTCATAAAGTAAATTACTTCTCTGATTTGTATTTACTTTATTTTATTGTCAATATTAGCTAGTAAAACAAGCAGATTATCATTATATCCTTGCAGCTACTTAATAGAATTATACATCTTAGTGTTTATTCAGGAAAAAAAAACAACCAACCACCTACATGAATATGGTAAATAAACATGAATAACATCATTCTGTAAATTATGCAGTCCAAACTGCAAACCACCACTGAGACATCCTGCTATCATCTGGACAGTCCCCATCCCCTACATACAGTGCAACACAGATGTTGTCTATGCAGTCTTGTCTATAACTATGCTAGCAAATGAACTTATTTATTTTATTTCACATTTGTTTACCGGTTTGGTCCGACTGGGCTAGTAGCCCGTTTTCAGCAGAGGCCCTGGGAGAAAAGCTCCAAAAGACAGTTATAGTGGTATATACATAGCAATTTAGAACAGTGATTACAATAAACATCGGAAACAGTACAATACAATAAACACAAATAGAAACATATTATAAGTCGTTAATTGTTGGCACAAACAGAAGCATAATAAATTTGATATATAATAGATGCAGATACAATGAGTTTAGATTTTACAGTAATGCCTAGTGTCTGTTAAAGAACAAGCTTCACACCTAGAATGGAGTAAATACGAGCTGCCAAGTGATAAGGCACAGACTCCACGTGGGCCAGCAGAGTAATCCAGGCTGCAGAGAGCTGAATAAGCGAATTTTCTTGATACTAAGTATATTTTTTGTTGCTTTCCACATCTGAATACCTAGCAACTGTATTTCGCCTGCCTTTCTGTTACATTGAAGCTGTTTTTACTGCATTTAACTTAATATTGCACTTGGAATCCTTGTTTGTTACTATTTGACTGTATTTGTAGCAAATTCTTCTGTGTAAGCTGTAGTAGCTGATTCATAGCATTTATAAGTGTTTGCTGTACCTGTTTCTGCCTGTTTTGTGAAAAAAAAAAAAAGAAAAAATATCTCTTGTTTTTCCTGCTTTACTAGTTTAGTCCAGTTTCAGAGTTGCTGATTCCTGGGCTTTGGTTGTAGTTCCTGTGTACTGTTTCCTTGCCTTATTTGGGGAAGGGAAGCTACCTTGCTTTCCTGCTTTACTAGTTTAGTCCAGTTTCAGAGTTGCTGATTCCTGGGCTTTGGTTGTAGTTCCTGTGTACTGTTTCCTTGCCTTATTTGGGGAAGGGAAGCTACCTTGCTTACCAGTGGGAGTGGGAAGCATTGAGCTGCCTTTGTCCAGTTTTGTGAGGTTTCAGCCAGTAACTAGTAGTTTATTGGTCGTTTTGGGCCAGTTTCTAGCTTTTTCCAGCCCCTGGTATAAAACTTTCAGCTTGTACCTACTCAGCACAGACTCCACGTGGGCCAGCAGAGTAATCCAGGCTGCAGAGAGCTGAATAAGCGACTTTTCTTGATACTAAGTATATTTTTGTTGCTTTCCACATCTGAATACCTAGCAACTGTATTTCGCCTGCCTTTCTGTTACATTGAAGCTGTTTTTACTGCATTTAACTTAATATTGCACTTGGAATCCTTGTTTGTTACTATTTGACTGTATTTGTAGCAAATTCTTCTGTGTAAGCTGTAGTAGCTGATTCATAGCATTTATAAGTGTTTGCTGTACCTGTTTCTGCCTGTTTTGTGAAAAAAAAAAAAAAGAAAAAAATATCTCTTGTTTTTCCTGCTTTACTAGTTTAGTCCAGTTTCAGAGTTGCTGATTCCTGGGCTTTGGTTGTAGTTTCTGTGTACTGTTTCCTTGCCTTATTTGGGGGAAGGGAAGCTACCTTGCTTTCCTGCTTTACTAGTTTAGTCCAGTTTCAGAGTTGCTGATCCTGGGCTTTGGTTGTAGTTCCTGTGTACTGTTTCCTTGCCTTATTTGGGGGAAGGGAAGCTACCTTGCTTACCAGTGGGAGTGGGAAGCATTGAGCTGCCTTCTGTCCAGTTTTGTGAGGTTTCAGCCAGTAACTAGTAGTTTATTGGTCGTTTTGGGCCAGTTTCTAGCTTTTTCCAGCCCCCTGGTATAAAACTTTCAGCTTGTACCTACTCAGCACAGACTCCACGTGGGCCAGCAGAGTAATCCAGGCTGCAGAGAGCTGAATAAGTGACTTTTCTTGATACTAAGTATACTTTTTGTTGCTTTCCACATCTGAATACCTAGCAACTGTATTTCGCCTGCCTTTCTGTTACATTGAAGCTGTTTTACTGCATTTAACTTAATATTGCACTTGGAATCCTTGTTTGTTACTATTTGACTGTATTTGTAGCAAATTCTTCTGTGTAAGCTGTAGTAGCTGATTCATAGCATTTATAAGTGTTTGCTGTACCTGTTTCTGCCTGTTTTGTGAAAAAAGAAAAAAGAAAAAATATCTCTTGTTTTTCCTGCTTTACTAGTTTAGTCCAGTTTCAGAGTTGCTGATTCCTGGGCTTTGGTTGTAGTTCCTGTGTACTGTTTCCTTGCCTTATTTGGGGAAGGGAAGCTACCTTGCTTTCCTGCTTTACTAGTTTAGTCCAGTTTCAGAGTTGCTGATTCCTGGGCTTTGGTTGTAGTTCCTGTGTACTGTTTCCTTGCCTTATTTGGGGAAGGGAAGCTACCTTGCTTACCAGTGGGAGTGGGAAGCATTGAGCTGCCTTTTGTCCAGTTTTGTGAGGTTTCAGCCAGTAACTAGTAGTTTATTGGTCGTTTTGGGCCAGTTTCTAGCTTTTTCCAGCCCCTGGTATAAAACTTTCAGCTTGTACCTACTCAGCACAGACTCCACGTGGGCCAGCAGAGTAATCCAGGCTGCAGAGAGCTGAATAAGCGACTTTTCTTGATACTAAGTATATTTTTGTTGCTTTCCACATCTGAATACCTAGCAACTGTATTTCGCCTGCCTTTCTGTTACATTGAAGCTGTTTTTACTGCATTTAACTTAATATTGCACTTGGAATCCTTGTTTGTTACTATTTGACTGTATTTGTAGCAAATTCTTCTGTGTAAGCTGTAGTAGCTGATTCATAGCATTTATAAGTGTTTGCTGTACCTGTTTCTGCCTGTTTTGTGAAAAAAAAAAAAAAGAAAAAATATCTCTTGTTTTTCCTGCTTTACTAGTTTAGTCCAGTTTCAGAGTTGCTGATTCCTGGGCTTTGGTTGTAGTTCCTGTGTACTGTTTCCTTGCCTTATTTGGGGAAGGGAAGCTACCTTGCTTTCCTGCTTTACTAGTTTAGTCCAGTTTCAGAGTTGCTGATTCCTGGGCTTTGGTTGTAGTTCCTGTGTACTGTTTCCTTGCCTTATTTGGGGAAGGGAAGCTACCTTGCTTACCAGTGGGAGTGGGAAGCATTGAGCTGCCTTTGTCCAGTTTTGTGAGGTTTCAGCCAGTAACTAGTAGTTTATTGGTCGTTTTGGGCCAGTTTCTAGCTTTTTCCAGCCCCTGGTATAAAACTTTCAGCTTGTACCTACTCAGCACAGACTCCACGTGGGCCAGCAGAGTAATCCAGGCTGCAGAGAGCTGAATAAGCGACTTTTCTTGATACTAAGTATATTTTTGTTGCTTTCCACATCTGAATACCTAGCAACTGTATTTCGCCTGCCTTTCTGTTACATTGAAGCTGTTTTACTGCATTTAACTTAATATTGCACTTGGAATCCTTGTTTGTTACTATTTGACTGTATTTGTAGCAAATTCTTCTGTGTAAGCTGTAGTAGCTGATTCATAGCATTTATAAGTGTTTGCTGTACCTGTTTCTGCCTGTTTTGTGAAAAAAAGAAAAAAGAAAAAATATCTCTTGTTTTTCCTGCTTTACTAGTTTAGTCCAGTTTCAGAGTTGCTGATTCCTGGGCTTTGGTTGTAGTTCCTGTGTACTGTTTCCTTGCCTTATTTGGGGAAGGGAAGCTACCTTGCTTTCCTGCTTTACTAGTTTAGTCCAGTTTCAGAGTTGCTGATTCCTGGGCTTTGGTTGTAGTTCCTGTGTACTGTTTCCTTGCCTTATTTGGGGAAGGGAAGCTACCTTGCTTACCAGTGGGAGTGGGAAGCATTGAGCTGCCTTTTGTCCAGTTTTGTGAGGTTTCAGCCAGTAACTAGTAGTTTATTGGTCGTTTTGGGCCAGTTTCTAGCTTTTTCCAGCCCCTGGTATAAAACTTTCAGCTTGTACCTACTCAGCACAGACTCCACGTGGGCCAGCAGAGTAATCCAGGCTGCAGAGAGCTGAATAAGCGACTTTTCTTGATACTAAGTATATTTTTGTTGCTTTCCACATCTGAATACCTAGCAACTGTATTTCGCCTGCCTTTCTGTTACATTGAAGCTGTTTTACTGCATTTAACTTAATATTGCACTTGGAATCCTTGTTTGTTACTATTTGACTGTATTTGTAGCAAATTCTTCTGTGTAAGCTGTAGTAGCTGATTCATAGCATTTATAAGTGTTTGCTGTACCTGTTTCTGCCTGTTTTGTGAAAAAAAAAAAAAAGAAAAAATATCTCTTGTTTTTCCTGCTTTACTAGTTTAGTCCAGTTTCAGAGTTGCTGATTCCTGGGCTTTGGTTGTAGTTCCTGTGTACTGTTTCCTTGCCTTATTTGGGGAAGGGAAGCTACCTTGCTTTCCTGCTTTACTAGTTTAGTCCAGTTTCAGAGTTGCTGATTCCTGGGCTTTGGTTGTAGTTCCTGTGTACTGTTTCCTTGCCTTATTTGGGGAAGGGAAGCTACCTTGCTTACCAGTGGGAGTGGGAAGCATTGAGCTGCCTTTTGTCCAGTTTTGTGAGGTTTCAGCCAGTAACTAGTAGTTTATTGGTCGTTTTGGGCCAGTTTCTAGCTTTTTCCAGCCCCTGGTATAAAACTTTCAGCTTGTACCTACTCAGCACAGACTCCACGTGGGCCAGCAGAGTAATCCAGGCTGCAGAGAGCTGAATAAGCGACTTTTCTTGATACTAAGTATATTTTTGTTGCTTTCCACATCTGAATACCTAGCAACTGTATTTCGCCTGCCTTTCTGTTACATTGAAGCTGTTTTACTGCATTTAACTTAATATTGCACTTGGAATCCTTGTTTGTTACTATTTGACTGTATTTGTAGCAAATTCTTCTGTGTAAGCTGTAGTAGCTGATTCATAGCATTTATAAGTGTTTGCTGTACCTGTTTCTGCCTGTTTTGTGAAAAAAAAAAAAAGAAAAAATATCTCTTGTTTTTCCTGCTTTACTAGTTTAGTCCAGTTTCAGAGTTGCTGATTCCTGGGCTTTGGTTGTAGTTCCTGTGTACTGTTTCCTTGCCTTATTTGGGGAAGGGAAGCTACCTTGCTTTCCTGCTTTACTAGTTTAGTCCAGTTTCAGAGTTGCTGATTCCTGGGCTTTGGTTGTAGTTCCTGTGTACTGTTTCCTTGCCTTATTTGGGGAAGGGAAGCTACCTTGCTTACCAGTGGGAGTGGGAAGCATTGAGCTGCCTTTTGTCCAGTTTTGTGAGGTTTCAGCCAGTAACTAGTAGTTTATTGGTCGTTTTGGGCCAGTTTCTAGCTTTTTCCAGCCCCTGGTATAAAACTTTCAGCTTGTACCTACTCAGCACAGACTCCACGTGGGCCAGCAGAGTAATCCAGGCTGCAGAGAGCTGAATAAGCGACTTTTCTTGATACTAAGTATATTTTTGTTGCTTTCCACATCTGAATACCTAGCAACTGTATTTCGCCTGCCTTTCTGTTACATTGAAGCTGTTTTTACTGCATTTAACTTAATATTGCACTTGGAATCCTTGTTTGTTACTATTTGACTGTATTTGTAGCAAATTCTTCTGTGTAAGCTGTAGTAGCTGATTCATAGCATTTATAAGTGTTTGCTGTACCTGTTTCTGCCTGTTTTGTGAAAAAAAAGAAAAAAAGAAAAAATATCTCTTGTTTTTCCTGCTTTACTAGTTTAGTCCAGTTTCAGAGTTGCTGATTCCTGGGCTTTGGTTGTAGTTCCTGTGTACTGTTTCCTTGCCTTATTTGGGGAAGGGAAGCTACCTTGCTTTCCTGCTTTACTAGTTTAGTCCAGTTTCAGAGTTGCTGATTCCTGGGCTTTGGTTGTAGTTCCTGTGTACTGTTTCCTTGCCTTATTTGGGGAAGGGAAGCTACCTTGCTTACCAGTGGGAGTGGGAAGCATTGAGCTGCCTTTTGTCCAGTTTTGTGAGGTTTCAGCCAGTAACTAGTAGTTTATTGGTCGTTTTGGGCCAGTTTCTAGCTTTTTCCAGCCCCTGGTATAAAACTTTCAGCTTGTACCTACTCAGCACAGACTCCACGTGGGCCAGCAGAGTAATCCAGGCTGCAGAGAGCTGAATAAGCGACTTTTCTTGATACTAAGTATATTTTTGTTGCTTTCCACATCTGAATACCTAGCAACTGTATTTCGCCTGCCTTTCTGTTACATTGAAGCTGTTTTTACTGCATTTAACTTAATATTGCACTTGGAATCCTTGTTTGTTACTATTTGACTGTATTTGTAGCAAATTCTTCTGTGTAAGCTGTAGTAGCTGATTCATAGCATTTATAAGTGTTTGCTGTACCTGTTTCTGCCTGTTTTGTGAAAAAAAGAAAAAAGAAAAAAATATCTCTTGTTTTTCCTGCTTTACTAGTTTAGTCCAGTTTCAGAGTTGCTGATTCCTGGGCTTTGGTTGTAGTTCCTGTGTACTGTTTCCTTGCCGTATTTGGGGGAAGGGAAGCTACCTTGCTTTCCTGCTTTACTAGTTTAGTCCAGTTTCAGAGTTGCTGATTCCTGGGCTTTGGTTGTAGTTCCTGTGTACTGTTTCCTTGCCTTATTTGGGGAAGGGAAGCTACCTTGCTTACCAGTGGGAGTGGGAAGCATTGAGCTGCCTTTTGTCCAGTTTTGTGAGGTTTCAGCCAGTAACTAGTAGTTTATTGGTCGTTTTGGGCCAGTTTCTAGCTTTTTCCAGCCCCTGGTATAAAACTTTCAGCTTGTACCTACTCAGCACAGACTCCACGTGGGCCAGCAGAGTAATCCAGGCTGCAGAGAGCTGAATAAGCGACTTTTCTTGATACTAAGTATATTTTTGTTGCTTTCCACATCTGAATACCTAGCAACTGTATTTCGCCTGCCTTTCTGTTACATTGAAGCTGTTTTTACTGCATTTAACTTAATATTGCACTTGGAATCCTTGTTTGTTACTATTTGACTGTATTTGTAGCAAATTCTTCTGTGTAAGCTGTAGTAGCTGATTCATAGCATTTATAAGTGTTTGCTGTACCTGTTTCTGCCTGTTTTGTGAAAAAAAGAAAAAAGAAAAAATATCTCTTGTTTTTCCTGCTTTACTAGTTTAGTCCAGTTTCAGAGTTGCTGATTCCTGGGCTTTGGTTGTAGTTCCTGTGTACTGTTTCCTTGCCTTATTTGGGGAAGGGAAGCTACCTTGCTTTCCTGCTTTACTAGTTTAGTCCAGTTTCAGAGTTGCTGATTCCTGGGCTTTGGTTGTAGTTCCTGTGTACTGTTTCCTTGCCTTATTTGGGGAAGGGAAGCTACCTTGCTTACCAGTGGGAGTGGGAAGCATTGAGCTGCCTTTGTCCAGTTTTGTGAGGTTTCAGCCAGTAACTAGTAGTTTATTGGTCGTTTTGGGCCAGTTTCTAGCTTTTTCCAGCCCCTGGTATAAAACTTTCAGCTTGTACCTACTCAGCACAGACTCCACGTGGGCCAGCAGAGTAATCCAGGCTGCAGAGAGCTGAATAAGCGACTTTTCTTGATACTAAGTATATTTTTGTTGCTTTCCACATCTGAATACCTAGCAACTGTATTTCGCCTGCCTTTCTGTTACATTGAAGCTGTTTTACTGCATTTAACTTAATATTGCACTTGGAATCCTTGTTTGTTACTATTTGACTGTATTTGTAGCAAATTCTTCTGTGTAAGCTGTAGTAGCTGATTCATAGCATTTATAAGTGTTTGCTGTACCTGTTTCTGCCTGTTTTGTGAAAAAAAGAAAAAAAGAAAAAATATCTCTTGTTTTTCCTGCTTTACTAGTTTAGTCCAGTTTCAGAGTTGCTGATTCCTGGGCTTTGGTTGTAGTTCCTGTGTACTGTTTCCTTGCCTTATTTGGGGAAGGGAAGCTACCTTGCTTTCCTGCTTTACTAGTTTAGTCCAGTTTCAGAGTTGCTGATTCCTGGGCTTTGGTTGTAGTTCCTGTGTACTGTTTCCTTGCCTTATTTGGGGAAGGGAAGCTACCTTGCTTACCAGTGGGAGTGGGAAGCATTGAGCTGCCTTTGTCCAGTTTTGTGAGGTTTCAGCCAGTAACTAGTAGTTTATTGGTCGTTTTGGGCCAGTTTCTAGCTTTTCCAGCCCCTGGTATAAAACGCTAAACGCGTTAGAGCGATTTAGCGGAGCTGCCACTGTTGCACACTAGGGCAGTGCCGGTTAAGCAGGTTTAAACTATTCGGCTACCTAAAGTCCACTCTTCAAATTTTCCCTTAAAACTACCTTCCTCGAACTATACTACTGATCAAATCAGCGTATCCTATAACTAAAAGATCAACTCTACTTGACTCCAAGTAGACTATTCTCTATCTATTAAACCTAGCACTTGCTCCTACAGTACTTATTACCTTGATACGGCACTCTTGTCATAGATAGTACCCCAAAAGGCAACCCCCATTTCTCGGTCACCCACGCCCCCGAATCTTTTTTAAAGTTTTTCGTCTACCCTTCTAGCATGTCGAGGATCAGTTGCTAGTGTCCTCTCCTGCTCAGCTGGTGAACCTGGGAATATTGAGGCAATGTTTCAATTGCCTCATGTACACAGACAACCCTTTCCTCCTCCCACAAAACACAAATACATGCGAGAGATGCAACTATACGGCCAAACTGGAGGCTGAGCTCTCTCAACATAGGACTGGCAAGACCAGTCAGGAGGAGAAGGTTACCACACACACTATAGACCCAGTCTCACATAGTACCATTACAACCTCAAATCATACACATAAACACACAAAGACATACTCGAGGCTCTGATCAAAAATCTACCAAAACAGCAGAGGCCACCAAAGCAGACACCCAAACAACCACCACCTCAGAACACAACACCCGCAACACATAGACCTCACAGTCAGAGTGTCAAACAGTCACAGCCCTTAAGGCCAAACACAATGCCAGACACACTAGTCATTGGTGACTCCATAGTCAGACACACTGATGTCCCGCTCACCAGACTGAGTAAGGAGAAGGTCACAGTAAGCTGCCTGTCGGGCGCTAGAATCCGCCACATAACGCAAGCACTCAGGTCTCTCAACAGCAGGTACAAATATGACTCAGTCATTGTCCACGCTGGTGTAAACGACCTGAGACGCACCTCCTTGGACTACATGAAAAGAGACATTGAGGAGCTCTCTGATTATGTAGCCCAGGCAGGTATGACCCTGACCTTGAGCAGTATCCTACCTTCACCAAGAATGATGCCACAATACAGAGATAAGATGATCAGCTTTAACAATTGGCTTAAACACTGGTGTCATTCAAAGGGGATCCAGTATCTGTCTGCCTGGGATGACATGCTGGACAAGCCACGCTGCTTCGCAAGGGACGGCTTGCACCTGTCACCCTGGGATTCGGATATTGGCAAAGGCTCTTGCCACCCCATAGTGCCTTTTTAGGCAAGGCTCAAATTCTAAACCTACCACCCTAGAACACAAAGAAGGAAAAAAACTAAGGGTAATGCTGCTCAATGCCAGAAGTCTAAATCTCAAAATGCACGCACTCGAGGCCCTTCTCAGTATGGAGAACATCGATGTCTGTGCTGTGACAGAAACCTGGTTCAAGGCTCCTGAGAGCACCCCAGCGCTATCAGGTTTTACCTCATATCATGCGTTCCGCCCCAAAATCCGGACAATACCAAGAAAGGAGGGGGTATCCATATTCATCAAGGACACCCACACCTCAAGACTGGTGGCAACGCACGATGCATCGGAGACCATCCAGGTGCAATTAACCATAGGCAAGACTGCTCTGCAAATTGTAGCATGTTACAGGCCACCCTCACAAACTCAGGAAACTCACATGGCCTTCCTGAAAACACTAGAGGGATAAATGTATCACCAAACACCATCATACTAGGTGACTTCAATTACCCTAATATAGACTGGGAACACTACTCAAGCCCAAACACCCTAGCCCAAAAGTTCCTGGAATTCATAAACTCAAATGCCATGGAACAACTAGTCACCATCCCCACAAGAGGAGATAACATACTTGATCTCATCATCACGAACATGGGAGCACAATGTTCAACACCGGAAGTATACCCCTCACTGGTGAGATCAGATCACAAACTAATCTCGCTGGAGGTCCTCATCCCACCCCACCTGAAATAAAAAAGACCACAGTAAAGAACTTCTCAAAAGCCGACTTCACACTTCTAAAGACTAGTGTGGTCTCCTTTCAGGCCCCGAGCAGCGGAAAACAATACTCAAGCCGCTGAATCACTTACAAACGCCTTCTACCAGCACCTGCAGGACTGCATGGATAAGGCAATCCCAAGCAAAACAAAGACTCTTTGTACCAAAGGCAAGCGTCCAGTCTGGTGGACCCCAGCCATAAACAAACTCTACAACAAAAGGAGGAAGCTACTACAAGATAGAGCAAAATCCTTAAAAGGTAAGACACCCTTGATCACTATAAGTAAAAACTAAGAGCTCTCATAAAATCATCCAAAGCAAATTTCGAGAGAAAAATAGCTAAAGACTCAAAAGACAATCATAAGGCCTTCTTTAGCTATGTTAGAAACCTAGGAGGAAACTCCCAGATATGCTCAGAACTAGTTCAAAATGATGTGAAGATTACTGATCCTACAGACATTGCCAACATACTGGCTGACAGGTTCAGTGCAAACATCCCCCACCCCCAAAAGAAGAGATACCTAAACCGAATGAGTGCAGCCCCCAAACATCTCCAGCGCCCAAGTGAGAACTGCTCTCTCCAAAGCAAAAAACACAGCATCCATGGGACCCGATGGTGTCCCCGGCTGTGTGCTCCATGAACTCAATGAGGAATTAAACCCACAGCTAGGACAGCTGTTTAATCAAAGTCTTACCTCTGGATACGCACCCAGGAGTGGCGCACTGCAACTGTGGTCCCACTTCACAAAGGCGGTGCCCCCACAGACCCTGGAAATTACCGCCCATTAGCTTGACAAGCCTTATCTGCAAAGCCATGGAGAGGATCATAATGGACCTCATAAATAAAGACATAGGGAATTTGCAGACTTTGGATCCAACCCAGTTTGGCTTTGTCAAAGGCAGATCATGCCTTTTAAACTTGGTTGACTTTTTGAAACAGTCACCAAAGCCATTGATGAGGGAAAGGCAGTCCATACAGCCTACCTCGATCTGGCTAAGGCCTTCGATACAATACCCCACTCGGGTATCATTGAAAAACTCATCAGCTTAAATGTTAACCCATACATCACAAGATGGGTTGCAAACTGGCTGAGTGACAGAACCCACAGGGTCAGAGTTGCTGGCGCCATGTCAGACTCAAAGCCTGTCACAAGTGGTGTCCCACAGGGCTCAGTCCTGGGCCCACTCTTGTTTGGCATCTACTTTTCCGAAGTACAAGCAAACACAGGAGGGTTATGGCTGACAAAGTTTGCAGATGACTGCAAACTGGCGCCATAGTAGAAAACACATCTGACACAGATATCCTTCAGAAGGGTCTCACAGAAACGGATAACTGGTGCCAGAGCCATGGCCTAAAGTTAAATGCCAAAAATGCATAGTCATACCCTTCGGGAAAAACAAGGTTACCCCTAGCTACCAAATAGGTGGCAATCCACTGAGCACAGAAGAAGTTATCAGGGACCTGGGGACCCAGGTTGATAGTAGTCTGTCATTCGACACCCATGTAGCTAAAGTAGTTAGGAAGTCCTTCTACATTGCCCACCTTATCATGAAGGGATTCTCATCTAGATCAAGGGAGGTCATAGTCTCCCTTTACTCATCACTCATCAGACCAATGATTGCGTACAATGCCCCATTCGAATGTATCTGACCCGACACTTGCAGCAGCTGGAGAGGCCACAAAAGTTCCTCACCAAAAGGATAAAGGGTCTCAAAAATCTGTCCTATGCTGCCCGACTGAAAGAACTCCAGCTCTATTCAGTCGCCACCGCTTGCTCAGAGGTGACCTTTGCCTAACATACAAGGCCATGTCAAACCCAGATTTGATGAATATGCTTCACCTCAAAAAATCTAGATCCATCAGAGCCACAAGGGCGGAAGACTTAAACCTCGACACGGCTATTAATAGGATGTGCTGGAGGGATAGATTCATCACCCAAAGACTCCCTATGCTGTGGAACAAAATCCCGGTACATGTGAGGCAGAGCACCTCGCTGGCCTTGTTCAAGAGAAATCTTGACCAATGGATGGGAGATCGCAGATATACCCCAGGAATTACCTCAGTGTCACTGCTCGACAGAGGCACAGCAAAATAATGGGTATAGTTCCCCATACTAAAGGGGTGGCGTAAGCCACAAAACAATGGGCTAGGCTTATAAATGCCCTCGGGCAGATAGCCTAGTATGAACCTATGAACCTATGAACCTATAAGCTAGAAGAGAAAGTGAGTAACAGATTTGAGTGAAGGGAATGTGAAATAAGAGTGAGAAGAGAGATATTTAACCAGGGGTGATACAGGAACAGAAACATTTATTGTTTAGGTTTTCTTTAAGAAGGAGTTTAAATTTGAAGGTAGTTAGGATATTAAGAATATGCTGGGGAATGCAGTTCCATATTTTTGCAACTTGATTTGCGAATAAGGAGTTACCAAAGGAGTTGCTAGATTTATTAATTTTTAGAAGTAGTTTTCTGGTTAAGCGGAGGGTACAGCTGGTATTATATAACTGAACTAGGGTACAGCTGGTATTATATAACTAAACTAGGTTCTTTAGAGCTGGACAGGCGTCAGGGTGATGTATAATGTTGTGAGCTAGTGTGAGTTGGTTAACTGATAGAAGGTTTGGTAGCTCAAGCCAGTGTACCTGTGTCAGGGCTGTGCAGTGATGTGTTCTATTATGGAGGTTGGCAGCAAATCAGGCTGTTTATGGTAACATATCTCTAGTCTGGACAGTTCATATTTTCTAAGATTAGTGAAGATGGGGGAGGCATATAGTAATGTGGACAGAAGATGTGTTCTGGGTATGGCTAGTCTAGTAGAAGGGATGAGGAATGTTCTGGGGTTTACTATTGAATTGTCGAACATCACTCGGTCGACTGTTGTATTGTCGAATGCATTAGGTCGGAAACGCAATTGTCGAAGACATTATAATCAATCGAGGAACGGTTTTACCATGGGTCGAGGTAGGTGTACAGTATTATTCCCTACTACAACCATCTTCCCTACCTCGACCCATGGTAAAACCATTCCTCGAATGATTATAATGTCTTCGACAATTGCGTTTCCGACCTAATGCATTCGACAATACAACAGTCGACCGAGTGATGTTCGACAGTTCAATAATAAACCATGTTCTGGACCTGTATAGACAGCCAAGTTTAATATGCACCTTTTTTTGGTAAGGCCTATGTGCTTTTCATATTTTAGGGAGCTATCTATTGTGACACCGAGTAACTCAGTGCTATCTACTAGTTCGATCTTAGTGTCGTTGGAGGAGAAAATGTGAAATGGGGTATTGGGTTCTATGGATCTGTTATTAGAGAATATCATAAGTTTTGTTTTGTTAGGATTTAATATGAGTTGATTATCTTGTAAGTACTGCTCTATGGCTGTGAAGCCTTTCTGGGTTTTACATTAGTAGTGTGGGGAAGGATGGGGCTGTGCACATGACTGGAATCGTGCATACTGCACTATAGTGTCATGTAAGGATACAGAATAAAGTTTCTTTGTAAAGTTGGAGAAAAGTAGAGGCCCAAGGATAGAGCCTTGTGGGACTCCTACTGTGACAGGTAGTAGGTTGGAGATTTCATCTTTCCACTTGACAGCTTGTTGCCAGTTAGGCAGATAGCTGTGAAACCAAGTGATAGATGATAGTGGGAGATGAATGGAAGATAATTCTTGAGGTAGTTTCTGATGGGAGACAGTGTCAAATGCTTCTGACATGTCCAAGAAAATGGAAGAGACAAGGCTGTTGTTATTTTTGTGGTGATTGATGGAATCTGTGAAACTTAATAGAGCAGTTGTGGTCCTGTGTTTAGTTCTAAAACTATGCTGGGAATTGGAGAGAAGATTGTTTTGTAGTAGACAGGCCAATAGTTGAGAGTGTATGCATTTTTCTTGAATTTTGCTAAGGGGGAAGAGTATGACAATGGGTCTGTAGTTGGATAATTCAGTGGATGGGCCACTTTTATGCAGAGGGATGATGTGGGAGAGTTTCCAGAGTACTGGTACATATTGTTCAGTAGTGGAGCAATTTATAAGTAAGGGGATTGGGTATGAGATGGAGTCTGCTGCTAGTTTAAGAAATTCATTAGGTAGTTGATCCACAGCAAGAGTCATTGGTTTTAGTTGAGGGAATTTTTTGATTTAAGAGGTCTGGACGGCCTGAAATGAAAAGATAGTTGAGTGATGCTTAGGAGTTATGGGAACGGTTAGAGGGGTGAAGTTGTTATTTGTTTACTAAGCTCTGAATAGAGTTGATAAAATGTGAGCTAAATTGAGTTGCTAGGCCTATGTTGGAGTTAGTGATGGTTAGGGAGAGGGTGGTGGTTTGTCCAGGATTTAAGAGTTGTTTAATGGAGTGCCAAGGTTGTTTCTATGTTTTTGTTGGATCAAGGTGTAGTAGGACTTTTTGTCAGAGTGAATTTGTTTTATGGCTTGGTTTTGACGTTGGCAGTAGTTATGGAGGGAAACTTGGGTTTTTGCTGACTGATAGTGACTCCATCCTCTGTCACTTTGTTTCATTATGTTTATGGTATCCTTAGTTAGCCATTGATTTGGTAATGATTTGCAGCATACTTTTCTAATAGGGACTAGAGAGTTTAGGATGCTTAAAAATTATTTGTTGAAGTAGTTGACAGCCTTCATTGAGGGAAGATGTTTTAAGGGGGACCGGTTGTGATGTTTTAGGAGGGAATTAAAAGTTTCTACAGAAAAGGGATTTTAGTACAGATGTTCTTATAGAAAGTGGTTTTGGTTGAGTCAGCTTTTTGCCTAATTAGGTAGGTGGGAGAGTGATCACTAAGGGAGTCAAGGAGACAGCTAAACTGTTAACATAGGTTTGGCGATTGGGGAGAATCCAGTCTAGTATAGAATGTTTATTGCTGTGTTTATCAATTCTTGTAGGAGTTGAGATTAGTTGGGAGAAAGCAAAGAGGTTTATAAAATGTATTGGATTTATGGAGGTACATGTAGACCAGTCAAGATTAAAGTCACCTAGGATTAATATTTCCTGACTGTATGTAGTAGAGGCCTAGCTAAGCAGATTTTCAATTTTAAGGCTGTTGTTACCAGGAGGGAGGTATGCAACAATGATAATAAAGGACTTGTGTTTGTTGAGTTGAAGGCGTGAGACTAAGATTAGTGGCTAGGGGTGGGGAAGTGTCTAGCTGCTGTAGGGTAAGGTTGGTCTTATATATGATTGCTAAGCCACAGCCTCACATGTATTCTGTCAACTCGATGAATATTATATCCCTGGGGCAAGAATTCATTGTCATTACTGTGTTTTTTTTTTTTTTGCCAAGTTTCACTAAGTATTGCAATGTGTGGGGAGTATAGAGACAGGGTTGTTTGGAATTCTGGTATTTTATTTAGAATACTTCTGAGGTTAATGTTTAAGATTAATAGGTCAGAGGATGTGTGTGTGAAAGAAGAGTTTAACAAGGCAGAGTTTTGTAGTTGGTTTTGTCTGAATTTGTGGGTCAGGGTCTTTATTTGGATGACTGTCCCCAATGAGAGTAAGTAGGGAAGACTTGAGTAAGAAGATCTGTGGGAGTTCGAAGGTGAGCTTGGTGTACTTGAGTAAGATGTGTGGGGGTATATGAGTGGAAGGACATTTTAGTGTGAATAGTAGAATGAATGTGTTCTTGAAAGGTTGTGGTCATAGGTTGATGTAGGTGGGGAGGTATGATGTTGATGGTTTGAATGGAATAGCAGGTGTGTAGGTATATACGAGTTGGAGATGATGAAATAAGGTAAGGTGATATGTGGTTGTGAGTAGGATGATTAATAGTGCAGTGAGTGGTAGCATGTTTAGAACTGTGGAGGAAAGGTGTGAACACAGTGTGAAGTATAATGAGGGTTAAGTTGCTAATGTGGTTGTGTGAGGTACAAAGAAAAATAGTGTATGAAAGCTGGGAGGGTTAGGGTAGTATGAGTGTGTGATGATTGGGAGTAGTGTAGGTTGTACATAGTTAGAACAGTGATGGTGAGAGTTGTAGGGGATTGATGAAAGGATGGGTTGGGTTCTAGCTCAGCAGTCACTCTCTTATGCCACCAGTGTACCATGGGTGTAAAATGTCTGCCACCAGTGTACCATGGGTGTAAAATGTCACCCATCCACAACTCATCATCTCACTTCTAAAGCCTCTTTCCCTCCCTGTTTGTATTATATATAGATCTTTTTTTTGTTCTGTCAAACACTGACCACCCATAGTGCTAAGCACCATGTTCCCCTTCCAAATCACTCATTTCTTATGGCAGGCCTGGCTTCATCCAGTTGCACCTTTTAGGAGCAAACTCCCTAAACATATTTCTTATCTTTAGTTATGTTATAATTTATTTTACAGTCATATATAGGGCTCCCTATAACTCCTCATTGCTCTTGCTGCCATACAAAATCCTGGACCATCCTGACGGGTCATGTTCTCATCTGTGCCATCATTCACTGACACTGTCTTAACAGATGAATTAGTAAAACCTCCTGTCCTTCATCCTAGAAGCCTTATACCCAGGCTAAAACCCAATCTCCTGCCACCCTGGCTAAAAACAGCTCCTTACTGATGCAGAACCTTAATCCTCCTTATGAACCAATGTGCATCCACTGCACCAATAAAGGAAAAATGCTTTAAATTAATCTTTCATTTCCATTATTTTTTTTTTAATTTATCTACCTCCTCTGGCGCCTTCTGGATCACACCCTCCCATGCCATCATCCATGTTTACCTGTGGTCACTGCTCCTTTTCTTGGGAAATATTGAAATATGGACTCAAGTGTTTTTTTAGAAATAACATATTCATGAATTCTTAAGTTTTTTTTATCTTGACATGATCAATATTTTCATATTTTTCTTGTCATTATTAGGTCATTAAGTTATTACTGGTTAAAGACAGCTAGAGTGTTATGATTGGGTTGTATGCATTGCATGATTTTTATGTATTTGTAGATATGTGTGTGTGTATATATATATGTATATATATATATATATATATATATATATATATGTATATATGTATATATATATATATATGGATCTAGGACTTTTGATCGAAAGATCAAACGCCCAAATCAATTACCACCGAACACAATTTAACAAAAGCGTTTTCATCGAAAAAGCACTTTCTTTAAAGTATGTTAAAAAAAATAACACACAAAATCTGTTGCACCTCCACACACCCCCTACGTTAATATTCTCACTCCGAGGTCGCACTACAGTAGGGAAAAGGGAATTTTCCCTTACCGCACCATAGTACGACCAGAACAGTATGCTCACCAAATTGGGATTCTGTGAAAGATGCAGTCGAGCATCTGTACAGATCCTATATATATATATATATATATATATATATATATATATATATATATAGATATATATATATAGATATATATATATATATATATATATATATATATATATATATATATATATATATATTTATATATACACACACACACACACACACACACACACACACACACACACACAAGGGTGGCTCATGCTATAGGACTGCGGGACTGCAGCCCTCCCACCTGTAAAATGGGTCCCCCACCGTAGAACATATAAATATAAAAAATATCTCCACCGTACAACATATAAAAATAAAAAAATATCTCCCGGACTCCACTCATGCATGCTTAGTTCCTGACTGCTGTGTTAGGCAGGCCAGAACTCCAAGCATGCATGCTCAGGCATTCCTGAGCTCCAGACTGCTCAGTTAGGCAGCCCGGATAGGGAAGGCAGGAAACTCTGCCCTTCCAACCCAGAGATCTGTGCGGTGACGACCACACAAACCAGAAGGTCATCGGACTGCATCACCCACAGGCTGGACCAATAGCAGGAGGCTCCAGCCTCCTCACATCTCGCGGGAGACCACAGCATGTGCGGGAAAACCACAGCATGCAGGACCGATCGGATCGCATTTCTGGAAACAGGTGATCGCTGGTCTGATCAGGCGGGCACAGGATCACATGGCAGGCCCTTCTGGAGACAGGTAGGTTGTGAGGTGATCACTGCAATGGCAGTGTGTGTGTGTGTGTGTGTGTGTGTGTGTGTGTGTGTGTGTGTGTGTGTGTGTGTGTGTGTGTGTGTGTGAAATGCTCCAGTTGCTTCATGGTGGTGGGTAGAGAATAAGGCTTGAACCCTGTACCTTGGGCCCAAGTGACAAGAGCCTGAATTCCCTACCCACTACCATTTCTAAAACATTTGCAGATTTTTGCCTCATATCTGTTCTGCTCCTCATAAAATCTGTGGTTTCTGTATTTTTGTTACTTAAAACAGACAGTAGTGCAGTGGTGCAGTGGTAGCATTGTTGCCTGACTGTTATGGGTTGTCTGGTCTGATTTTTGGCTGGGTTGTCTGGTTTGATTCTTGGCTGGGGTGCCTTCTGTGTGGAGTCTGCATGTCCTCCCTGTGTTTGTGTGGGTTTGTTCTGGTGTCCTCAGTGGATATTTGTCCCTATTTTTTGGAATGTATTCCCCCATTATTGGCTTTGTCCAGGTTTTTTGTGCCAAGGTTGAGAGCTATGGTGATAACTGAACTCACTGAATATGTTTGGGGGCTGTATTCCCCCATTATTGGCTTTGTTCAGGTGTCTTGTGCTAAGATGTTGACAGCTATGGTGAGAACTGAATTCACTAAATGGTAGCCATTTAAGTTTCAGTCTTCCTTTCTTCCATAAAAATAGATGATTTGGCATAGGGGTATGTTGCTGTGGCTGTTTTGCACAGGGACCTGGGTTCAATACTTGGCAGTGAAATGTATGGTGGTAACACAGCATTTTATTCTAGCAACTTTCCAACATTATACAAGCAATGTTTAAAATGTTTTCCTGGTTTTTGGGCTTTTGTCTCCCCCCCTCAAATAAATTTTGGCTTTGTCCATATTTCTTGTGCTGCAAAGTTCAGAGATACAGCTGAGTGTTGAGTAGATTTTACAAGGAGCTGAGAGCTACAGGGGAACAAAAGTTTAGTGCTGCTTATGCTGAGTCTGCTTACATTGTAAATAGCACAACAGGTAGTGTACTTGCTTTTGATGCAGATGGCTGTGGTTTCTACTCCCACAGTAGGTAGATCCATTGCTGATGCTTACTCTGTTGTGAAGGGGATGGATGCTGCAGTCCTCTATGGCGACGATAACTAGTAACTATGAACCTGTTATCAGTTTGCCATCCATTCCCTATTGCAATATTGCTAGCATTATAATTTTTTTAATGCAACGTAAGCAATTTATTCCTCAAGGGCAACAAGCACTTTATATGAAACAATGACATATAAAGTTGTTTGCTAGCAGTAACCTCTTCATTAGTTAACAGATTTCTTTAATGTGGAATTATTTAGATGACTTTTACTTCTTCAGAACCGTGCATATTTACTGATACTGGTGGACTGTTGAAGTTTGAGTAGACTTTTATGATGGAAATGTTCTGAATTGGGCAGTTTTTTCATTACTGGCGCATGCATTTTGTTTCATTGTTTACTGGAAAAATGTTCAAAACAATAAATTTAAAATGCCCTCTAACAACTGTACTGTATTGTAAAAGGAATATAATTTAATACAGTCAGGAAGGTGTATCAAAGAGCATGTGTATTTTCATGTTCAAGGGGTCTATGATTTGAAAACAGCCCAAAATTAATCTTTATATGCCACTGGCAAAATGTATTTTCATTGAATGTGGGTTTCAATGCTGTTTCAAGGAATGTGAGTTTCAAGGGCAGAGAAGTTTTAATGCTAAGTCTGTTTTCATTGTGAGACTGCATTGCTTTGCTTAGCAGATATCTATTAGGGTTTATGCTGTAAAATATAAAATAAAACTTTCAAATGAAATCCATATCATCACAGAAGTAAAGCAGTATGCACATTACAGTGTTTATGGCAAATGGGGCAAAATAACCAAGGAATGGGACACTGGAATGGCTGCAGGGGGGACGTTCCATTCGACCATGATTTTGTGAGGGGGGAAGAGCAGTAAACTCAGACAGCCCTGGCTGAACTATACCTCTCAACTGTCCAGAATTTTGCAGAATTAATAGATTTTTGCTTCTTATGTTTGGTTTGTTCCTCATAAAATGTGTGGTTTTCTGCCAAAACATTTAGGAATGAAGTCACTAAATCATGACAGACATTGAGTTTCAGACATCATAACCTTCAGAAAAATGTATGCTAAAGCAAGACCTGTAATTCTATCAACTGTCTTAAGTTTATACAAGAGCAATTTTTAGTACTGTTTGCATGTTCCCCCAATATATTTGGCATTGTCCAGATTTCCTGCATTAAGAGGTTGAAAGGTATGTGCAAATAAATTACTTTATAGAATTAGGAATATCCAAACCTCTCAACTGTCCCTAATTTTGTCTCCAAATGTTGCTCTCCCCCTAATAATCCCTCTGCAAAATGGCAATTTTGGAAGAAAAAATAGAGGGTTTACAATTATAAATAACTGTAATGATCAGAGTTATAGATTACTTTTATTTCAGAAATGCATGTAGATGATTTTATTTTGTCAGCTACTCAAGTTAACAGTACTAATTTTAAAACGGTGTCCCTTCTTTGACAGTTTCCCAGCTGTATTGTGTGGCAATTTTATATTTTTGCCTAACATTTTTGGTGTATTTTTCATGAAATTGTGGTTTTCTGGCAAATTAGTAGCAAATCATTAAAGACTCAAGTTAGAAAATAATGGCAGACATTTGAGTTTCAGATTTCATACTTTCAAAAATTCATACTAATGCAAGAAATTATCTTTCTAAGTTTATAAGAGCAATATTTAAACATTGTCTTTATTTTTGGGCCTGTGTCCCACTTCTGTGTATGGCTTTGTCCAGATTTCTTGCTCTGAGGTTGAGAGTTATGAGTGTCAGAGCCATCACTGTCAGCCAGAGACATTTCAAACTGTGACCTACTTGTTGCACCCCACTCCCCATTGTAGTGGTTCTGGATGTGTCCAAGCAAGGCAAGGAGCAGTTATGCAGTGTAAGTGTGCAGAGTATTCCCCCATCCAAGGAAGACCACAAGTACGACCATGGCTTTTCATCTATCCTTAATTTTGCAGAATGTTCTGGTTTTCTGTCATATTTTTATACTGTTGATTTATGCTTCTTATTATTCAGAAAATGCATGCTGTTGCAGTGCCCTCTTGCTCTGTATTAAAGTAGCAATGCTTTATTGACCATCAGGTAAGCTTGTCGGTGATTGTAAGATGCAAGTAAGCTTTAATAAGCATACTGTTAAAGAATTACCAACATTGAAAGCCTTTTCATTGTTGTCATGCAGAGAATATTTACATAACTAGATAACGTATAAGACTTAGGTATTGAAATGCATATGACAGTATTACAGTATTTTGAGAAGCTCATTACATTTGTTGGAGACTTGCAGTAATCATAGGTTCATGGGTAAGTACTAGGCTATCTGCCCATGGGTATTTATAAGCCTAGCCACAGAGTGATGGCTTTTGCCTCCCCATTAGATTAGTAACCTGGGCCTCTGTCAACAGGGCTCCTGAAGTGATCCCAGGGTAGAACTTACGATTACTCATCCACTCATCAAGATTTCTCTTGAAGAGGGTCAGAGAGGATCTCTGTCAAATATGGATTGGGATTCTATTCCAGAGTGAGGGGAGTCACTGGGACAGGAATCTAACCCTCCAGCATGTCCTGTTTATTGTTGTACATAGGTTCAAGTCGCTAGAACGAGTGATTCTGAGGGATCTCATTTTTTTGAGGTGAAGCATGTCCATTAGTTCAGGGACTGACATGGCCCTATAGGTCAGGCATAGGTCACCTCTGAGCAGATGGTAAGCGACTGAGAAGAGCTGGAGCTTTTTTAGTCGTACTTCATAGGGTAATTGTTTAAGGCCCTTAATCCTCTTAGTGAGGTACTTCTGTGGTCTTTCTAGTTGTTGCAGGTGTCTAGTGAGGTACATCCCAAATGGGGCATTGTACTCTATTATGGGCCTAATGAGTGAGGAGTAAAGGGGCACAATCACCTCCTTGGATCTGGATGAGAAACCCTTTGTGATCAGGTGTGCCACATAGAAGGATTTCCTGACCATTTTGGCTATGTGGTTATCAAAGGAGAGCATTCTATCTACTTGGGTACCCAGGTCCCTAATTACTTCTTCTGTACTTAGTGGATTCCCATCTATGTGGTAGTTTGTAGGTACTTTGTTTTTCCCAAATGGGATTACTATGCATTTTTTAGCATTTAGCTTGAGGCCGTGACTTTGACACCAGGTGTTTGTCTCTGTGAGACCCTTTTGCAGGATGTCTGTGTCAGCTGGAGAGTCAATTATTGCACCCAATTTACAGTCATCTGCGGACTTGGTTAGCCACAGTCCCTCCGCCTTTGCCTGTACTTTAGAGAAATATATACCGAACAGGAGGGGTCCCAGGACTGAGCCCTGTGGGACTCCGCTTGTGACTGGTTTAGAGTCAGACATGGCGCCTGCCACTCTTACCATGTGGGTTCTGTCTGAGAGCCATTTGGCAACCCATCTCATGACATGTGGGTTGATATTTAAGCTGGTGAGTTTGTTGATGATTCCTGAGTGTGGGACGGTGTCGAATGCCTTAACGAGGTCCAAATATGCTGTGTGGAACACCTTCCCTTCATCTGTGGCCTTGGTGACTGTTTCAAAGAAATCGAGCAAGTTCAGGAGGCAAGATCTGCCTTTAACAAAGCCGAACTGGGTGGGGTCCAGTGTCTGGAGGTTCCCAATGTCCCTGTTAATGAGCTCCATGATAATGCGTTCCATGGCTTTGCAGACCAAGCTAGTCAAGCTTATAGGGTGATAGTTCCCAGGGTCAGTTGTGGCACCACCTTTGTGGAGTGGTACGACTGTTGCTGTACTCCATTCTTTGGGTGCATAGCCTGTAGAGAGACTGAGTTTGAATAGTGATTTGAGATGGGGGGTTAGTTCATTTTGAAGCTCGTGTAAGACACAACCTGGGATAGCATCTAGTCCCATTGATGCTGTGTTTTTGGCCTTTGCAAGGGCTGTCTTTACTTGTGTGTCTGAGATATCTGGAGCACCACATTCTTCTGGGATGGGTGCTAGCCACCAGGGTGAAGTTTGCACTGAACTTGTCAGCCAGGATGTTGGCAATGTCGGTTGGTTCAGTATATTTATGGCCATTATGCACTAGCTCGGAGCATATCTGAGAGTTTGCCCCTAGACTCTTGACATAGTTAAAGAAGGCCGTGTGGTTATCCTTAGAGTCATTGGCTATTTTTCTTTCGAAGTTGGCCTTGGATGATTTAATGAATGAGCGCAGTTTTTTACTGATGTTAATCAGAGATGCCTTCTTATTTTGGGATTTTGTTCTGTCTTGCAGGAGTTTCCTGTTTCCTCCTTCTGTTGTAAAGTTTATTTATGGCCAGGGTCCACCAGACTGGCTTCCTCTTTTTTGAGGAGTTGGTCTTGGTTTTACTTGGGATGGCTCGGTCCATGCATTCTTGAAGGTGTTCATAGAATGCACTTGTAAAGGATTCTGCCAATGGGTCATCATTTTCCATTTGATTGGGAGCTTTGAAACTTCCCACCTCGGTCTTGAGGAGTGTGAAGTTGGATTTAGAGAAGGTTTTTACCTTGATTTCCTTGACTGGGGGGAGGGGTCAGGATGTGGATGTCCAGTGTGATTAGTTTGTGATCTGATCTTACCAATGATGAATTTACCTCAGGTGTGGAACATAGGTTCCCCATGTTGGTGATGACCAGGTCCAGTATGTTGTCACCTCTTGACCAGCTGTTCAAGGGCATTTGAGTTTAGAAACTCAAGGAAGCATTGGTCTATGGTGTTTCAGCTTGAGTAGTTTTCCCAGTCAATGTTTGGATAGCTGAAGTCACCCAGTAGCATGGTGTTGGGTAGAATCTTCATACTTTCTAATGTTCTCAGGAGTGCTGCGTGAGGGTCCTGAGACAAGGTGGGAGATCTGTTGCAAGCTATAAATTGAACAGTCAATTTACCCACTGTCAATTGCACTTGGATGGTCTCAGATTCCACGTGCTGTGCTACTAACCTGGAGGTGTGGGTGTTCTTGATGAATATAGACACACCCCCTCCTTTTGTGTTCCGGTCCTGGTTTTGGGACCTAAAGGTATGGTAGGAGTTATAGCCTGGTAGTGCTGGGGTGCTCTCTGGAGCCTTGAACCAGGTTTCTGTCACTGCACATACGTCGATTTCTTCCATACTAAGGAGAGCCTTGAGTGCGTGCATTTTGAGGTTTAGACTTCTGGCGTTGAGCAGCATTACCCTCAGTTTTTGTTTATTATTGTTGTTTATGGAGGCGGGTTTGTCTTTTGAGCCTTGCCTAAAAAAGGCAGTATTAGGGTAGCAAGAGTCTTGGCCAGTATTCAAAAGCCCAGGGGTGACAGGTGCAAGCCATCTCTGGGAAGCAACGTGGCTTGTCAAGCATGTCGTCCCAGGCTGACAAGTACAGGATCCCCTTTGAATGACACCAGTAGTTTAACCAATTGTTGAAACTGATCATTTTTTCTTCATATGCTGGCATCATTTTGGGTGAGGGCAGGGTGCTACTCAGAGTCAGAGTCATACCAGCCTGGGCTACATGATCAGATAGCTCCTCCATGTCTCTTTTCATGTAGTCCAGGGAGGTACATCTCAGGTCATTTACGCCAACATGTACAATGACAGAGTCATATTTGTACTTGTGGAGGGACATGAGTGCATGTGTTATGTGGCAGATTCTGGCACCCGACAGGCAGCTTATGGTAACCTTCTCCTTGTTCAGTCTAGTGAGTGGGATGTCTGTGTGCCTGATGATAGAATCACTGATCACTAGTGTGTTAGGTATGTTATTTAGCCTTAGGGGCTGTTTTTGCTTGGCACACTGACATTGTGACGTATGTGTTACCTGGTTTCTGTTGTGGGGCGGGGGTTGCTTGGGTGTATGCTTAGGAGGTCTCTGTTGTTTAGGCAGTTTCTTATTTAGACCCTCCGAGTATGTTTTTGCTTGTTTCTGAGAGTTGTTTTCTGGTGCAGCTATGGCTGTTCTATGTGAGTCTGGTAATGTGGTGCTAGTGGTGCTAGTGTTGCCCTTCCCCTTGTGACTGGTTGATCCAGTCATGGATTGAGAGAGCTTAGCCTCCAGTTTGGCTGTGTAGCTGCATCTCTCACATATGTTTGTGTTGGTTGGGAGGAGGAGGGGGTTGTCTGTGTACATGAGGCAATTGTAACATTGCCTAAGGATGCCCAGATTCACCAGCTGGACCAGAGAGCACACCTGAAGCTGCCCCTTGAACATGCCTGAATTGATGGTTGGGACTGTATTGCTGATTGGATGAGTAAAGAGCCTTATACTTCCTGAGTATAGGGCTGAAGTGCAAGCTGTAAGCTAGTGCTAGTTTTAGTGAGTTTTAGTAAGTGCCCATCTTAAATTGCCTTATTTCTAGTGCTGGGTTGAAGTGTTTCAAGTTTCAAGGGAAAAACTGAAGTGCAGACTTCGTGGAGCCTGGAATAGTTTAACAGCAGCTAAACAGCGCTGCACGGTGCGCAAACCCACCCCAAGCGGTTTTTATACCAGAGAGATCAAAAAGGATAGAAATTAGCCCAAAAAGGCCATTGAGCTACAAGTTGCTGGGCTGGGACCACTCCTACAGGGACAGATAGGCTGCTCAGAGTTCCCTCTCTCACAGTGAACAAGGAAGCCACCTAATTATCCAAGTATGATATGGGCAACACAGGAACCTTTACTACAGTCCTGGATTCAGCAAAGCCTGAAAACTGGACTATACTTTTTGTGTTGTTTTTTTTTCCAGAAACAACAGAAATTTGTTTGTGTCTTTCGGCTTTTCCTGGTTAGGGGTCGCCACAGCGGAACTCCGGTCCGCTAATGATTGGCAATAGATTTTTACGTACTGGCTTGCCGGGCCTAACGCACAACCTTAAATGAAGGAACGCCCATTCACGCATGTCGCTACACAGAAGACGCTCTAACTGAGAATCGAACGGGCAACGTCTAACTGTGAGGCAACAATGCTACCGCAGCACCACACTGCAGTTAACAACAGAAATGCAGAGCTTAAATTACTTTAAATACACAGAGGAGGCTAGCGCACTTGAGTGTGTAGCCTGCAACTGTGTTACAGGTAACTTAAATGCAAAAACGACAAACAGTAATTTTTTCAAGTGAAACAAGGAAATAAGTACAGTAAGCAATGCAGATATCACTAGGGATCCACAGAAGCGCTGAAAAGCCACGTTTTAGGTGGAATTAGCATTTCAGGGAAATAACAAGCATACAAACAAAGCTAGGCCTGGATCTAGTCTATGCTACAGCAAACAATGTGTACCAACAGTTCAAATATGCAGGCACTATAAGCCTTTAACCAGAAATTCCCAGCTCAGAAGGGCAGAGTCCAGCCTCTCCTCCCACAAGAGTGCAGACCACAAACTTTCTTAATGTAAAATAACTGGCCTGAAGCCCAAGTGCTTAAACCAGAACTAATACACTTTTAGAATAACAGACGCTGAGCCCTCAATCAGCAGTTCCCAACTTAGAAGGATGTAAGCTACCTGTCCTGCCACCAAAGTGCAGGCCACAAACCTTCCTAATGTAAAACAACTGGTCTGAAGCCCAAGTGCTTAATCCAAAAGACTTAGAATGATAGCTACACCTTAATCAAGTTACTACCAAGCAGTATTAAATACAATTGAATACTTTAAAGAATTCCTGGATTAGTGCTCAAGTTATACAAACAAAGCTAGATTCAGCAGGCCTGGATCTAGTCTATGCTACAGCAAACAAGGTGTACCAGTTTCAGTAATCTTTGCAGGCTTTACCTGTAAACTAAACAGAATGCCAATCTATCATGTGTGGTTCATAACTTGTGCAGTAATCCTTTAAGAAATTTATCTTGAGCTTGTTTCTAGTTTGCTGTTCATTTGTTACTTTGATCATGTGTTCCCCATGAAACAAGTAGATAGTTGTTGTCAGGCAGCAGGTCTTATTTGGATAAGAAACATTTTACAAGTGGGGGTATCACAGAGATTGCTACTTTCAGCATGTTACTTGGTAATTTTATAAAGCTGAATATAAATTATAATTAGAACTGCAGTGCAAGGAGAAGTGGTTTGAGCTGAGTGCTGCTTGCTTTATTTTATACTTAATTTTGACTGGCATTCCAGTAATGTATTTAAAAAGCAATTTATTTTTCATGCCTCACAACCTTTGTGTTTCCATCTAGATATTAAGTAAGCTGTCATGTAGCCAATGCACTGAAATATTTTTTTCTTCTACACTACATTTTGTCTTGATTTGACTCTCGTAAGGACGGTTTGGCACCCAGGGCAGTGTATTTAATTAAAGTTCCAGTTGTGGTTTTGAGCATAGCTCCACCCCTTTCTAGTTGGGCACACCCCTTCCGATTGGACCCACCCATTCAGCTGTCTCCTGCAGCCCCCCTTTAATTTGAAGTCACCAGCCGTCACTGTGTATGTATATATATATATATATATATATATATATATATATATATATATATATATGTATAGGGTGTATTTATATATATATATATATATATATATATATATATATATATATATATATATATAGGTTTACTATAATTTCCATGGAATGCCTTCCATCGTATGGCAACATCGAAAGGCAGTTTTCCAAGTGCCTAGACCTCGAACAGAAAGTCAGCAAACCACATCATCGAATATCAAAGGGAACATGTACTCCAATGGCCACATTTTCAAAACAGCGAATGTCGAACCGTTGCTATTAACATGGCTCGACAAGGGAGCAGAATGATATTTTTATTTTCAGCATACCAGTTTAGCGATGTGAGCATTCAACAGAAGGAACTTTGTGGACATGATAGTAAACCGTGTGTGTGTGTGTGTGTGTGTGTGTGTGTGTGTGTGTGTGTGTGTGTTTTGTGTGTGTACATATGATACTTTAAATTTGATTTGGGCAAAAGTGCTAAACCATACATTAAATTTTACATTATGTTATATTTTTACTGACTTTATTTAATTACTGGTTCCTTTGTGTTTCCTGGTGACTAGTGGCTTCTGTAGTGTACTCACAGTTATATATATATTTTTTTTTGCAGTGTTGGTGCTCAGTTTATTACAAGTATGCCTTTAATATATATATATATATATATATATATATATATATATATATATATATATATATATTAAATACACCCCTCCCAAAAAAAGAGAGAGTGAAAGAAATACAAAAAAAGTTTGTACAAAGTAGTAACAAAAAAGAAAGAGAATTTTTAGTGAGTAATACAATAACAATGCAATTTGTATCTCTTATCCTAAGTATACACCAGGTCTTTGTGATCAGGAACACCCCTGTGCATTTGATGGCTAAGGGAGCAGTGATTTTTCCTAGAGGTATTCAGTTAGATCAGGAGGCACTGAAATATAAGTCTACTGGCAGAGATAGTGAGAGATGTTTAGGATGCTGGAATGCAGAAGAGATTCATCGTGAGGGTTAGAGACTTGAGCATAATCAATAAGAAGAGGATGATATGATCAATAGTGAGGGGTGTGTTAAAAGTCAAAGCAGTTTATGATGGCTGGTGGATTATATGGTCTGAAACGTTAGGTTATTTGGTTTGGTAACATGTGATTGTCCCTGGCACCATCAAAAGAATTGGGAAGTACATCAATCAGAAAGTTTCAGTAAGTCCTGCAAAGTTATACCTGTTAGTCCTCAAGTACAAGGACATAGAGGGACATGGACTCTGTGTGTTTCAGACCAGACAGCATGCACCTATCCAGCATGGGCCTGGGTTTGTTCAGCAGGGAAAATTAATGGCTCTTGAAGGCCTACTTACTTAGTGAAAAAAAGAAGTAGTGGAAAAGGAAACAGAATGTGTACAAAGTCTAAATCTGCTTTTGTACCTCAAAATTATCTGCAAGAAATTATCACTTCTTCTGTCAAATTATCCACCTCAGGCTTTCAAACACAGCTGAGCCTTTCTTTTTATATTTTAAACAGAACAGACTATAGACAGAGGATTCTGAGGAATTTGGGTAAGGGCCACAAACCCTCTCCACCTATTATGGGCACTCTACCTAGCAGCTTTTCTACCTCAGGATTTTCAGCTAGCCTTTGTTTAAAATGGAGCAGACTGCAGGAAGAGGATTCAGATGAGAAATAAGAGAATTATAAAGCACCAGTACATACCCCTATATTGATTATGTAGAGAAAGATGCTTCTTTTACTTCAGTTAGTTTCACTCTAGAGGATATTATCTTCTTAAAGATGGTAATCTGGATGAAAGGATGTTTTAATCTCCTAATTAAAGAATAATTTGCACACAAGCACACAAGTTCTAACCAGGTGTTCCCTGTTTCCTTGATCCATGGTCCCTTGTAAATCATTGCCTGCTGTTGCTGGATCAGAACCAGCGTTTGCTTGAGATCATGGTGTGTTGTTTTGGAGAGTTTCTCCTTACCCCAGTGTTTTGTGTCCATGGAATTTATATTTATAGGTTTAGAATGTGGGGGTTCAGTCTGTACAGTTGTAATGAATGACATAGATGTATTTCAATTGGTTGTGATCACTTTCCAGAATTTCATAGTGGAATTGGATTGACCAACTCCAACTTTCAGTTGTTGTTGTTGTTGTGTCTTTTGGCTTTTCCCGGTTAGGGGTCACCACAGCGGAAGTCCGGTCTGCTAATGATTGGCAGTAGATTTTTATGTGCCGAGTTGCCAGCCCTGACGCACAACCTTCAACGAAGGTACACCCATTCATGCATGTCTCCACACAGAAGGCGCTTTAGCTGAGAATCGAACAGGACAACGTCTGTCTGTGAGGTGACAATGCTACCGCAGCACCACCACCGCAGTAAACCCTTTTATTCTTGAGTTCAAGGCATTATCCCAGACATTAGTCAGAATCTTTACAGTTATGTTCCAAGCATTTAGATGCTCATATGAAGCTGTATACAGAACTAACAAACATCCAAAAGTGTACAGGGTCCATAGGTTTGATAGCACAGGGGATTAGGGCTATAATATTTGAACAAGTTTTTGCCAGTAGTCTTCAGTTTGAGTACCTCAGCCTTCCTTTGCATACTGCATGACTCTGACCATGTCACTTAACAAGACTATACTTCCGGGTTGTCCCCAGAAACATACATTTGTGACTATTAGCCTGACCCAGTTAACTAATAAAAACAAAAAATGCAGATCCTGGTTATGACAGAAGACTGCACAGAGTGAAGTTCAGATTTCCATACCATTTCCATTAGTTAAGAAAGACAGGAATTTAGAGGAATGGTAAGAAAGGGATTTATGACCAATCGCAGAATCAGTATTCCATTTAACTACATCTATTCAAAATACACAGATGATCTCACATATGTAGCTCATAACAGAAACAAACAGTGTTTTTGAAGGGGAAGGCAAGCCCTCTACACAACCCACATGAGGGGTCTGCATCTCCCACAACTCTAAATACATTAACTGCAAAACTGTGCAACTCCGGGGGTAAAGCAAACCTTTATTACCCTACTGTTCAGCAATCTGGCTCATTCAAATAGCTCTTTGCTGATGAAACACAGGAATCAAAATTGTTTTGATAATTTCCATTTTATTGCAGTAAGTTGCCACAGTTAGCATGTCATACATAAGAAAGTGAATGTCCTTCTACTGTATCACCAGTGGCTTATAAATGTTAAGCCCAAATTAATTTTATGTAAATCTGTCTTGAACCATGTGCAAGATACAGCTGCTCACCTGCAAGAAAACAATGATCAAAAGTATTAATACGTTAGAATAATATGTAGTAAAAAACTATTCTGGTGCTACAGATGCATCCATGAGCTTTTCAGCATTTAGTGCTTTGTTGACGTGCAGTTCCTGTGTAAAATCCTAGTCTTACCTTGAAGCTGTCAGTGTCCCTGTCAGTCCTGAAAGTATTTGTAGAGAGAAGGCATGTGGCATTTTATCTGATTGGAATAAAATGAAAAAGACAAAATCTTGCATAAAGGATCTTTTTCAAGTTCCATTTAGACAGCATTCAAAACCTGTACATCTTCCAAAAAACTTTTTTTTAAACAATGGAAACACCATAATGATCAGCAAAAACAGCCTGTTCCTCAGATAAAGCCATTTCCTTTACATCCTCCATTCCCCTACTGTATCAGATTTTGAGGAATCGGGCCCTTACTGATAGAGGAAGCATACAGTGAGAATGACTAGCTTGCTAATGATGTACTGGAGTGATTGGCTAATATAGACCTGAGAATGTATACATTGCCACTGTGGGCCAAAGATTCACTTTTTTCTTTGCCCCAGCTCTACAGCTTAGAGGGATAGAGCCCTTAATTTGACCTGTATAACCCAAATTTGATTAGTGACGCAAGCTCTGAAAGATCCAAGCAGGTAAGAATGGGACTGAGTGGCAAATGCCAGCCTGCCTACTCTGGAGGGAAGGACCGGTGATCCAGTAGCTGATTCACTGCAGATAAACAGCCATAATAGAGACACGGGCTTTGTTTACCAAGCAGGTGTTGGCAGTCCTCATTACTATGTGGGTTGGAGGTCTCACATGCAGGAGGAGGGCATAGTAGGCACTTGTGCTGATGCAGTTGACAATGTCACCTACCAGTTGGTGTGGGGAAGTTAGACCTGATAGAAGAACCCATTATAACTGTAAATGACAGCCTCTGAGATCACTTTTCACTCTTTGGGATCAAATGGGCTCATCGAGTGTGGAGAACTGATGGTCAGCAAGTAGTGGGGAGAAAAAGCATGCACAAAATTCATTCTATTTCCTCCCACCATTTAGGAAACCTTAGCAAATAACCAATGGGTAGTAGAGTTAGTTTCTTTTTGGAACTAGTGAGAACTGATACAATATTCTGAGTTGGAGTAGTTTTCCTCCTAACTACTGGCTCTATGGCACTCATATCTCTATGTGTCACAACTATGTCAGATGTATTAGAACTATTCTGTCTATTGTGAGCATTATTCAAATGTATATTACTACTATGGTCGACATCATTAATTGCAATATTTTCATTCAAGGTAATATTCACAATATCTGAGTCACTATTTTTTGTTGTTCCAGGACAATCAACTGTCATTGTTTGTGCAACAGCATTCAATTCTCTAGAAATAGAGACAGTATTGTCTTTGTCAGCCATTCGTCCATTCTCAGACATGTCCTGAACATTAATCATGGTTGAAATTGCCTCACGCGTTGGTATATCACTTATATTGTCATTGTTCACCCTAGGCCAAGTGAAAATATGGCCCAAATTGAAATCGGTAATATCGCGTTGTAACTTCGATTTCTTTTGATTATACAACCTCATTTCATACTGTTGTATGTTGTCTAAAAGTATATTACAACGACTGTCAACAACTGTAGTCGGAAAATGACTATAAATGTACATATGTTGCTCTTCTATATCAACCCTTAGAGCTTCCTCTAAAGGGGCAAAATATCTATTCATTAACCTCATGTAATTGAGGCTTACCTCTATATTCAGTTGTTGCCATTCAAAGAGGAGTTCGGGATATAGGGTAGCGGTGGTGGGCATTTTTAAAACTCTTAGACCCCTCGGTATCACGTGTCATTGGATGCAAACATCAAAATGTTGACGCTGTGTTTGCATTCTCTTCAACTTGCACAAGTCACTTTCCAATTTGTCGCACACTGTCCTAAACTCTTCTCTATTGTAAATGGGTCTAGTCGTTGTTTCTTCGGCACTCACTGTTCCTTCAAAAAACTCCAACGGATTCCTATTCTGTCGCAAACAATCAGCAAAATGGTCCAGCGACGAACGTGTGACGTCATCATGGTCCCTCCTCTCACGTATCACATAAGGTAACTCGACTGATCCTTGCTCCCCTTCCATCATGCCCCTTCGTGGAATAGAAAAGCCAAGTAAATCAAATATCAGAAACGTAATCCCACGAAAAGTTAATGCTCCCACTAGGCAAGCCAAATACAATAACCAAGAATAAAATGAACGAAGCGAGAGCAAAACAATGAAGGGTAGCCAGTTCACCATATAAAGGCAGTCTTCCAATCCAAAGAGTCCAATGTTTTTTGTTTCAATGATGAGATCTTTTTACAGAAGGATGGCGTAGCTATGGGCACTGCTTGTGCCAATAGCTACGCCAACCTAGTTATGGCTGAATGGGAGTACAGACACATGTTACCCATGGAGAACTACACACATGTTTTATTCTACAGACGTTTTGTTGATGATCTGTTCTTCCTATGGGAGGGATCTTTGGATGATTTGAATAGTTTTACTAATGCCATCAATCACACTACTGATTTTCTCAAATTCACAGTAGAATGGTCAGCATTCAAGATACCATTTCTTGACATATATGTTGAGAAATTGAGTAGTGGACTAGTCAATACAGGCTTATACAGGAAGACGTGCTATAAAAATACTTTGTTACACCGCCATAGTATGCACCCAGGATTCGATGCGGATTTCTAGATACCATCCAGTTGATTCAGATTTTAGAGGAGGAATCCTCGACTTAGAACATAAATTGAGGACACGAGGATACAGAGAAACAGACTTTGAACATGGGACATTGGGTCTTGAAGAGTTGAGACATGGCCAAGCAGCCCCCTATTTTTCAGATAGGGCTGACAGCTATATGAATGTCAATAACAAAACTGAGGTAGACTATATAGAAAATATGGATGTTAGAGGAATTAACTATCCCTTATTTTATACTAAAGATGTAGGTATGATCAAAGATATAGTCACTGCTCATTGGCACATTCTATCAGTTGACCCTGTCTTTAGAGATGTTTTAGGACATAGACCCAAGTTTGTATATAAAAATAGGAAGAATTTAAAGAGACTCCTATGTTATTCGAACAATAGAATTGAATCTCCTGACAGTGTCTGTTTTACCTACCCATGTAACAAGTGTAATTTTTGCTCTTTTATCAATTCTGACCCTGTTTTCATACATCCCTCTGGCCTAGGGAGTTTTACAGTACGGGCAGGTGGAGATTGTATGACCAGAGATGTGGTGTACCTGGCGACGTGTGTTAAATGTTCATCGTTTTACGTTGGCAAGACCAACCGACCCCTAAGGGATCGAATACGTGAACATGTATACCACATCAGAAAAAATACCGTCAGTAATGCTCTTGCCAAGCATGTTAGTGAACAGGGGATGGACCACTTTTTTAATTTTAGGATCTTAGAGATGGTACGAAACACTATTAGAGGAGGTGATGTTGGCACCTACATGGAATCCAGGGAGACCACCTGGATTATGAGACTTAGGTCCGATGTGTCACCGGGCCTAAATGGCAAAGTACCCATTCGTCCTTTTCTTAAGATGAAGAGACTAAAGTGATCACATGCATTATACACACATGCACATATTATACACATTTTTTATATTTCTTTTTTCTTTGTTAACACACATTTTTCACACACATTTTCCTATTCATTTTTATTTTATTTATAGTCTACCAACAATTATAATTGCCAGAGATCAGCATATTTCATGTATTTCAATTGAATTGTAGACTTTTTTATGGTTTTATTTAATTGATTGCACATATATATAATATATATCTTTTTACAATATGTATATATTTTTTATATAATGAATAAATTAGTTCAATGAAGTTTTTTATATAATGAATAAATTAGCTCAATGAAGTTTTAATATTGGTTTTTAGATATATATGTTGTGCTCCATATATATTTGATTTTGATAGTGCATTACAATGTTTCTTTGAACATCTAGGCGACTTTCCCGCCAAACCAACTATTTAAATGAATTGTTGAACTTATGTAGCAGGTCTGAAGAAGCCTTTGGCGAAAGCGCTTACCTGTGGTGCACCAATAAATCGTTATATGGTTGATGTGAACATCGTTTTCAGTTTATTATTACATCTATGTCTTTGGATTGGAAGACTGCCTTTATATGGTGAACTGGCTACCCTTCATTGTTTTGCTCTCGCTAAGTTCATTTTATTCTTGGATTTTGTATTTGGCTTGCCTAGCGGGAGCATTAACTTTTCGTGGGATTACGTTTCTGATATTTGATTTATTTGGCTTTTCTATTCCACGAAGGGGCATGATGGAAGGGGAGCAATATCAGTCGAGTTACCTTATGTGATACATGAGAGGAGGGACCATGATGACGTCACACGTTCGTCGCTGGACCGTTTTGCTGATTGTTTGCGACAGAATAGGAATCCGTTGGAGTTTTTTGAAGGAACAGTGAGTGCCGAAGAAACAACGACTAGACCCATTTACAATAGAGAAGAGTTTATGACAGTGTGCGACAAATTGGAAAGTGACTTGTGCAAGTTGAAGAGAATGCAAACACAGCGTCAACATTTTGATGTTTGCATCCAACGACACGTGATACCGAGGGGTCTAAGAGTTTTAAAAATGCCCACCACCGCTACCCTATATCCCAAACTCCTCTTTGAATGGCAACAACTGAATATAGAGGTAAGCCTCAATTACATGAGGTTAATGAATAGATTTTTTGCCCCTTTAGAGGAAGCTCTAAGGGTTGATATAGAAGAGCAACGTATGTACATTTATAGTCATTTTCCGACTACAGTTGTTGACAGTCATTGTAATATACTTTTAGACAACATACAACAGTATGAAATGAGGTTGTATAATCAAAAGAAATCGAAGTTACAATGCGATATTACCGATTTCAATTTGGGCCATATTTTCACTTGGCCTAGAGTGAACAATGACAATATAAGTGATATACCAACGCGTGAGGCAATTTCAACCATGATTAATGTTCAGGACATGTCTGAGAATGGACGAATGGCTGACAAAGACAATACTGTCTCTATTTCTAGAGAATTGAATGCTGTTGCACAAACAATGACAGTTGATTGTCCTGGAACAACAAAAAATAGTGACTCAGATATTGTGAATATTACCTTGAATGAAAATATTGCAATTAATGATGTCGACCATAGTAGTAATATACATTTGAATAATGCTCACAATAGACAGAATAGTTCTAATACATCTGACATAGCTGTGACACATAGAGATATGAGTGCCATAGAGCCGGTAGTTAGGAGGAAAACTACTCCAACTCAGAATATTGTATCAGTTCTCACTAGTCCCAATTCACACACACCTGGGACTACACTTTGTAGGAATGCTTTCGATAACAAGAACCCTTTCCCCATACGACAAGTTTTGAGAGAAGGGAGAATGCGCTCAATGAGCAGGGGTCGACAGAAGAGGAAGTTCTCCCCAGACCGGACCCACAGTCAGAGCATCAAGAAGATGTCGGGGGAGAAGAGAACGACATAATTTTCAACCTGTCGTCACATGTATTAACCCCAGAAGAGGTTGATGTTTTATCTAAGGGATTGTCTTTTATTCCCACTTGCTACAGCAATTTTGATGATACCTTTAGAGATTTTAAACTCTTTGTCAGGAATCTTTCTCTAAAGCTAGAATTTCAAGGTAATAATACGTTTATCCAACATGAAGCTAGGAAACCGAGCACTTATGTCCCACAAACACACCCACTGATAGCAGCCTACAGTAAATTAGTAGAGGACGATCTATATCAGATATATAAGACGTGAAGCAGGGGGAAGAGAGGACAGTATAATCTCACCCATAAACAGAGAATTGCTTTAAATGATTTAAGGAACAATTCTAACATCATTATTAAGTCAGCTGACAAGGGAGGTGGAATAGTTATTCTAGATACAACCACATATGTGGATTCCATGTTTGAAATGTTGAATGACAGTAATTTTTATACATCGGTCTCTTTGGATGAAGTCAGCCACATTAATAATAGGATAAAATATATGTTGACAGACTTGTTAGATAGTGGGACCATTAGTTTTAATCTATTTCAATATTTGGAAGTAACTTATCCACTCATACCCTGTATACAGGGACTCCCTAAAATTCACAAGAACAGTGTTAATCCACCATTACGACCGATTGTAGCAGGGAGAGGTTGGTCCACCGAACCTTTTTCAATTTATATTGAGAAGTTATTTAGACCAATAGTAAATGAGAACACATACATTCTACGGGACACCAAACAATTCTTGCTTGACCGGCATGCATCTGTTGCTTTGAGACAACTAGATACTAGACATTTTTTTGTTACCATGGACGTCAAGTCCTTATTTACTGTCATCCCCATTTCTGTTGGGATTGAAATGGTGGGGTGTTATTTGCGAAGAATGTCTGATATGGATACTCATAAAGTTGAACTGATTATGAGCTTCTTAGAGGTCGTTTTAGAGTCCAATGTTTTTTGTTTCAATGATGAGATCTTTTTACAGAAGGATGGCGTAGCTATGGGCACTGCTTGTGCCAATAGCTATGCCAACCTAGTTATGGCTGAATGGGAGTACAGACACATGTTTCCCATGGAGAACTACACACGACACGTTTTATTCTACAGACGTTTTGTTGATGATCTGTTCTTCCTATGGGAGGGGTCTTTGGATGATTTGAATAGTTTTACTAATGCCATCAATCACACTACTGATTTTCTCAAATTCACAGTAGAATGGTCAGCATTCAAGATACCATTTCTTGACATATATGTTGAGAAATTGAGTAGTGGACTAGTCAATACAGGCTTATACAGGAAGACGTGCTATAAAAATACTTTGTTACACCGCCATAGTATGCACCCAGGATACACATACCACAATATAGTTCGTGGACAGGCGATGCGGATTTCTAGATACCATCCAGTTGATTCAGATTTTAGAGGAGGAATCCTCGACTTAGAACATAAATTGAGGACACGAGGATACAGAGAAACAGACTTTGAACATGGGACATTGGGTCTTGAAGAGTTGAGACATGGCCAAGCAGCCCCCTATTTTTCAGACAGGGCTGACAGCTATATGAATGTCAATAACAAAACTGAGGTAGACTATATAGAAAATATGGATGTTAGAGGAATTAACTATCCCGTATTTTATACTAAAGATGTAGGTATGATCAAAGATATAGTCACTGCTCATTGGCACATTCTATCAGTTGACCCTGTCATTAGAGATGTTTTAGGACATAGACCCAAGTTTGTATATAAAAATAGGAAAAATTTAAAGAGACTCCTATGTTATTCGAACAATAGAATTGAATCTCCTGACACTGTCTGTTTTACCTACCCATGTAACAAGTGTAATTTTTGCTCTTTTATCAATTCTGACCCTGTTTTCATACATCCCTCTGGCCTAGGGAGTTTTACAGTACGGGCAGGTGGAGATTGTATGACCAGAGATGTGGTGTACCTGGCGACGTGTGTTAAATGTTCATCGTTTTACGTTGGCAAGACCAACCGACCCCTAAGGGATCGAATACATGAACATGTATACCACATCAGAAAAAATATCGTCAGTAATGCTCTTGCCAAGCATGTTAGTGAACAGGGGATGGACCACTTTTTTAATGTTAGGTTCTTAGAGAAGGTACGAAACACTATTAGAGGAGGTGATGTTGGCACCTACACAGAATCCAGGGAGACCACCTGGATTATGAGACTTAGGTCCGATGTGTCACCGGGCCTAAATGGCAAAGTACCCATTCGTCCTTTTCTTAAGATGAAGAGACTAAAGTGTTCACATGCATTATACACACATGCACATATTATACACATTTTTTATATTTCTTTTTTCTTTAACACACATTTTTCACACACATTTTCCTATTCATTTTTATTTTATTTATAGTCTACCAACAATTATAATTGCCAGAGATCAGCATATTTCATGTATTTCAATTGAATTGTAGACTTTTTTATGGTTTTATTTAATTGATTGCACATATATATAATATATATTTTTTTACAATATGTATATATTTTTATATAATGAATAAATTAGCTCAATGAAGTTTTTTATATAATGAATAAATTAGCTCAATGAAGTTTTAATATTGGTTTTTAGATATATATGTTGTGCTCCATATATATTTGATTTTGATAGTGCATTACAATGTTTCTTTGAACATCTAGGCGACTTTCCCGCCAAACCAACTATTTAAATGAATTGTTGAACTTATGTAGCAGGTCTGAAGAAGCCTTTGGCGAAAGCGCTTACCTGTGGTGCACCAATAAATCGTTATATGGTTGATGTGAACATCGTTTTCAGTTTATTATTACATCTATGTCTTTGGATTGGAAGACTGCCTTTATATGGTGAACTGGCTACCCTTCATTGTTTTGCTCTCGCTTCGTTCATTTTATACCTTTAGTTAATAGTTAAACAATCAAATTTCCCTTGCACTTCAAGTTTATGTCCCTTTATGTTAAAATATTCACCTACCTAATGTATTTACAAAGGTGGCAGTGTCCAAATTTTTGCATTCTCTTAGTGGTACCTTTCATAAAAATGTTAGTGTGTGACTGTCTCTAGTATATTCTTTAAACATAAAATTTTCTATATAAAATACACAGCCACTCATCTATCTTATCCCTTAAGTCTAGATCATACTTCAAAATAATCCATTTCTTGTTCATAATCTGTTTCATCATCCCACTTTCCAAATTAAAGGTGGTCACACAGGAGTTCTTAAAATGCCCGTATTCAACCTTTTTGTTAGCATTTTCTAACACTCCTTTGTTCCCCTGTTTTAAGATCAGGTTTAAATGTTTAATTTCCCTTTTACGTACAACTTTGTTTCGCAAATTATTAATCATGTCAGCTGGGCAGCCTCTTTTTAAAAACATAAAACTTAGATTTTCACATTCAGCCAGAAAGTCCACGTCCCTAGTCACCATTCTGGCAGTACACACAAGCTCCCCTTTTACTACTGATTTTTTTCTGTGAAAGGGGGTATGTGCTGATGTAGTGTAACAGTGTATTAGAATAAGTGGGCTTCCTGTATATACATAAAATATATGTACTCTTGGTTATGTCTTTTTCAAGTAGGACATCAAGGCATGGAATTCTAATCACCTCCACCTGTGAAATGAATTTTAGGAAGTTAGTGCTACTATTAATATATTCAAAAAAGTCATTCAGTGTTTCCTCATCATCCTTCCATACCATAAAGATATCATCCAAATAACATGTATAAGTTCTAAATGAATATTTAAAGTTACTTTTAAAAAGGTAGTTTTTCTCCCAGTAAACCATCACAATATTGGTGAATAGTTATCCACAACTAGAGCCCATGGCCACACCTTTTGTTTGTAAATAATAGTTCTCCTCAAAATATAAATAATTATTCTTTAATATTAATTCAAGAAGCTCTTTGTACAGGTTTATTCTCCTTTGTTCTACTTTTTTCTCTGACAGGAACTTACTAAACCATTCTATTCATAGGTTATGGGGAGTAACGGTATATAACTCTTTCACATCTATTGTGACCAAAAAGTTTTCTTCTTTAAATTCCAAGTCATTCATTTTATTTAAAAAGTCCCAAGTGTCCCTGCAGACATGTGCCTCTTCTTGTAATAGGTGTTTTAGTGTAACATCTAAAATCTTAGCACAGGCACTAGTTATAGATCCCCTTGCATCCACAATAGGGCACATCAGTGTATTGATTATACTCTTGTGAATTTTTGGAATTCCAAAGATAGTAGAAACAGTTGGGGTGATCATGTTCAAGTAGTTAAACACATCCATCATGATCCTACCATCAATGAGCTTATCCTTAATTTGTATTGTTATCTTATTATAGGCCCTATTCAATTCATTTAGAGAAACTGAAGTGTATGTGTTATCATTTAAAATAGCAAACATTTTCCTATTGTAATTGTCCTTATCCATAATTAGCACACCCCATCCCGTGTCCGGCTTCATTAACTTAACATTCTGACGTTTGAGGTAATTTAGTTGCTCCAATTCTTCTCTAGAAATGTTAGTGTCATTAGATGTTGAAAATTTAATTAACATATTCTTAAAATCACATTCACATATTCTCTCATATATTTGTATAACCGGATGAAGGGGAGGGTTGTAAGTACTGGAAACATTTAACCCAGTCATTGCTTGTGTTAAGTTATTAAACATAATAGTAAAATTAAGTCTCCTAGTATACATTTTTAAATCTGCTAATAAATTAGCAATATTGACATGTTTAGATGGAACAAACAACATACCTTTTGATAAAAGTTCCACCAAGATGTTATCAATTTCAAATTTTGCGTACTTATAAACTTTAAAGTCCCTTTTATCATTTAGGATAATGTCACAGTTGGCCCCATCATTACAGGACTTTTTTGGTTAAAGTTAGTAGTGTCCATAATCACTAATTCCTCCATTGTGGTCAGTTGTGTTGATTCTGGTAATTGGGGTGTGAGTAATTCCTGTCCTTCCACTGGTTCTTCATTGGAACTGGTGGCCGATTTCTCTTTTTTCATTTCCTTTATCCTCTCAGATCTTCGCATTGGGAGAAAGTCAGTCAGGTTGTTTAAAACAGAATTCTCCTGGTTGTTAGTCAATGGGTTATTGTAATTCTGAAATGGTTGACCATTATTAAAGTGAACAGGTTGTTGGTAGGTTTTTCTTTTTTTACAAAATTATTATTACCCCATGCTTGTGAGGTGGATGGGTTGGAGTACGCAGTACCAGTAGAGTATTTGATACCATCCCACTCCATTATTTTTGCCTTCTGGTTTTTAAATTGCAGGATTCTTTCATCAATACTGGAAAAATGCTGCTATATTCAAATGTATATATTTGATAATTAAAGTAATGTATTATAGCCTTATCTAACATATTAACTTCTTTTATGAGGTACTCAATCAAAATTGACTTATGTTTTAATAGCACCTCCATTTACTTGTAACTATGTTGGTTAAACATAGAAATCAATTATTTATGAAGTGCAAAATCCTTTTCTAAATCAGTTGGGTACTTCCAGACCTGAAGATCTTTTGGAAGTCTATTCATTCCAATCAGTTCAAGTAGGTATGCATCTTTCAGTTGTAGTTTCTTTACCATAAATAACTTGTAGTCCAGCTCCTCTAAATGTTTTCCCAAAATATCATTCATTGCTGATTGTGAGCCATTCATTTATAACCAGGTTGGCTCTGCTGTCAGTTTACCCATCAGAAGCAAAGTTATTGTCAATTTGATTGTATTTACAAGCATTTCCCATTATTGTTGGTGGTATTTCCAGTACTCTAAAACTGTTGGCTCCTCCATTATTGGTGGTATTCCGAACTGGTGTCTGCCAGGAGGAAATAAGGTCCACTCTTTGCGAGAGATGTTGAACCAGTAGTGTTAGGTCACCAATTGTCCTTTGCAGATCCTGCATGTCTGGTTCTGAAAACAGCATCTGTGATGCGGGAACATCTTCTAAGGCCATAGTATTCTTCCAAACACAAGCCAGTAAAAAAACAGACTAGACAAACCAGGAATTCAAGGAAAAAAGAACTCCAAAGTACTCAGAGCAGGTTCCAATACATTCAGATAGGTGAGTATTTTAACATAAAGGGATATAAATTTGAAATTTGATTGTCTGACTAATGCTTTTTATATTGGCAAGACCAAATGGATGTTAAAAGAACAGATTTATGAATATTCATATGACATTAAAAGGGAAGAACTACAAATGCATTGGCTAAACACACTTTAAGTAATCAGAGACATCAGTTTAATTTTGTGTTTTTAGAAAGAGTAAACATGACTAGTAAGGGAGGGCCATGGGCACTTCATCTTGAAAGAAGGGAACTGTATTGGCAGTTATTACTAAATGTGAACAATTGGCCAGGTCTTAATGACCACTGTTTGATTGCTTGCCTTCTAAGATTAAAAGCTATGTCTAGATAATAATTTGTATATTTTAAGCTTTTTTTGATATGGACTTTGTTAACTAACTTTTTGTTATCTTATTGTATGTTATTATAGTTATTTATCTCTGTCTAGGTTGGTTTTATGGTGTTTTTTTTAAATTATTTCTATAAGGTTTTATTAATGAAGCATAAGAAGGGGGTATGTCACTTTAAACTTTACTGAACTGGTCAATTTGTTTAAAGGACCATATGATTTATGGCAATGAATTTAAACATTTGTGAATGTACCTGGGATTTATCTGATGAAGTCCTGTGGAAAACAGGACAAAAGTGCTTAGCACCCTATGAGTTTATTATTTTCGGATTAAAATACGTTTTATTGGAGCCTGCTCTGAGTGCACTGGAGTTCTTTTTTATTTGAAGTTTTTAATTAATTTATTTATTTATTTATTTATTTATTTATTTATTTATTTGCTTTTTGTTTACTGGGATAGTCCACTGTCCCAACAGAACCCATTTTCACTGCACAAAAAAATTAACAATTTAAAGTTACAAAGAAGAAAAAAATTACAATGAGATTGTAAACATATTACAGTCAATAACAAATGAGTAGTAAGTACAAGTTTTAAACATGAGAATTTTTAATTAATGTTACAATTTTGTACAATCAGTATGAGCTGTTGCATGGCATATTGATAGTATGAGTTCTAAATACAGTGGTGTGTTACATACATGTAACAGGGTGGACAAGGTGTGGGGTGGGGATTTTATGGGGCTAGGTGCAAGTACATTTCCAACATGCGGAAAGGTGGATATGGAGGGAAATTTTGAAGTGAGAGGGGTTTTGAGTTGATCTAATGGTTAGAGGAAAGGCATTCCACTTTCTTGACTACTGAGTGACAGTAAAGAAGCTTGCCAGGAGGGAGATTAGATTTGTGGACCTGCAGTAGTTTCTGATTCCCTGATCTGAGGGGCCTGTTTGGGTAGCAGTAGTTGAATGTTGAGCTTACGGCAGGACAGTCTTGGGGTCTGAAGAGTATTTTATGAGCTGTGGTTAGTTGCAGGTAGGAGAGGTAGTTTGGTAGTTCTAGCCAATTTAGTGAATGTAGAACAGTGCAGTGATAGGTGGAGTATTTGCAGTTAGTTGCAAATTTGGCTATGTTATTGCAGCAAGTCTCAAGTTTGAGTTTGGTGGAGTTTTGTAAATTAGTAAGTAGCGGGGCACAGTTGAGGAGAGAAGGCGGGAGATATGTTGTGGCTAGGGTTATTCTCATGGATGGACTTAGGAATTGATTCTGCCTATAGAAGGTACCTAGTTCAAAATGTGTTTTCTGGATGTTTTGTTGTATATGAAGGTCAAATTTCATATGTTCATCAGTAGTGACTCTGAAAAGTTTTGATGGGTAACAACCTCTATTAATGATTTATTAAGACAGAAGATGGAGAACTCTCTTTTGTTTAAGGGGGTTGTTTTTTTAGAGGTGACGAGTATGATTTTAGATTTTTGGGATTTAGGGCAATGTGGTTGTTGCGCATTCAGGTTTCAGTTGAGCAGAAGGCATTTTGAGTCAGCGTAAGTAAGTCAGAGATAGAGTTGGCAGAGCAGATGATGGTGAAGTCATCTGCTTACTGAATTGTGGTTCCTTGAGATAGGAATGAGTTGTAGTGGTTTATGAATATACTAACTAGGATTGGTCCAAGTATGGAATCTTGGGGGATACTGGTGGTGGTATTAAGGAAAGGAGAGATGGCATTTTGCCATCAAACAGCCTGTTGCTTTGATTTAAGTTACTGGAGAATCACTTTAAAGTTAGGGGGGGCAGGCTGAGGTTAGAGAGCTGGAAGAAGAGAAGAGGGTGAGAAATGGTATTGAAGGCTTTGGAAAGGTTAAGGAATAGGGCTGAGACTGTTTTGCCAGTGATGTGGGCTCCATTTACTGTATCAGTTAAGGAGAGAAGAGTGGTTGTGTTACTATGGCCAGGGCTGAAGCCATGCTGTGTTTTTGATAGTAATTGGTTGTCCAGTAGGTAGTTGAGAAGTTAGCTATTAATGCATTTTTCTAAGATTTTTGGACAGTGGGAAGAGAATGGCTGTGGGTTAAAAGTTAGTGATGTCTGTATTATTGCCTCCTTTGTGGAGAGGGAGGATAAAGGCCTTTTTCCAGGTTATGGGAACATAGGACTCTAAACTTGATCTGTTTCTAAGTATGCTTATAGGGTATGAGATACTGTAAGCAGCTTTTTTCAGGTATTCTGAGGGAAGACTATTGGGGGCATTCGAGAAAGTTTTTAATTTTGTTAATAGTCATTTATTGGTTGATGTTGGAATGGGCTTTCAGGAGAAAGAAGAATGGGGTTCTTGTGAGGATTGGGTGTGAATTGGGGAGGGTGAGTGCGTGGGTGATACAGGGGTGGGTGTGCAGAGATTTGTCTGGGAGAAGTTTGCAGTGATGTAAGCTATGGAGTTTATAAAGAAGGTGTTAAAACAGGAGGCTATGTCCTCTGGAGTTTTATCAGGCTGAGAGCAAGGATTGTTTTTCTTGCCTGTGTTAAGTTGTGAGGTAATGGAGCTCCAGAATCTCTTTGGGTTCTGTTGATGGATAAACTGCAATTTTTGGTAATATTCTTTTTTATCTTTAACTAGTTTTTAACACATTTGCGAAGTTCTCTAAATTTTAGTAGGTCTTTGTGGTGCAAGGCTATTTAGAATATTCATGAAGGTGTTAGTGAAGTACTCAACAGCTTCATCTAGTGGGAGGGTCCTTAGTGGGTGCCAGTTTGTAGATTTTAGAATGTTGTTGAAGGTTGTAGGTTTAAATGAGGACAAGTTGCTTGTTTGGTTATATTGATGCTGGCTATGATTGGAAGGGGACGCTTGGACAATAAAAACTGGGAGATGGTTGCTGAGTGTGTTTGCAGTAGTCCTGCTGAAGTTATTTTGTTAGGGTTTGAGACCAGGATCCAGTCTAAGATGGATCTGTTTTTGGTTCCTTTGTTTGGTCTGGTGGGAGAGTGTATGAGTTGGGTGAAGTGTAAAAGATTAATATTTGAAGATGGGTAGCTGGAATTAAGTTCAAGCCAGTTGATATTGATGTCACCTAGTATGATAGTCTTGCTTTTGATACTGGTGGAAATCCATGCTAGAATGTCCTCTAATATGGGTATGTTATTACCAGGGGGTATATAGAGAGCTGTAATGCAAAGTTTTTTCTTTTTGTGTATATTTAGGAATTATATGATAATGTCTTCATTTGAGAACTGTGATGTGGGATTAGTAAATGGAAAAAGACTGAGTGAGTTGGAGAATAGAAGAGCAACTCCGCCTCCTTTTTATGAGTCCTGTCTAGTCATATCATCTGAAAGCCAGGTGGGAGAAATTCAATGTCTTTGATATGGGGTTTTAGCCAGGTTTCCGTGGTTACAATAATCTCTCGTTGTTGGTGAGCGATCCAAGCATGAAAGTCAGATATTTTATTTCTTGTGCTGCGGAGGTTTAGGTTTGCTATATATAGAGATTTTTGTGAGTTGGATTTGGAGGGAAGGTTGAGTGTATTGAGTCCTGGATTGGGATGTGTGTCTCCAGATAAATTTATGGTGATAGAGTTGGGGTGTGATAAGAGTATGTTGAGTTAGGGATGGTAATAGAATAATATGTTTGGAAGTATAAGTTTGGTGGGACTGGTGGTTGTATTTCACTTTTATATGTTGAAGAGATAGGCTTTACTTTGAGATGGAGGAGGGGGGTTTAGTTGATAGAGACTTGGAGAGATGTCAGTATAGCAGTTGGGTGATGTAAGAGGGAAGGTTGAGATGGGTGAAGTTGGAGAGAAGTTAATAGGTGAGGTGATGGGGTGTTTTGGGTAGTGAAGCGGTAGGGATAAAAGGAGTGCGAAGAGGAGTGGAATGGTGATTGTCATTGTTTTAGTAAAGGACATGTTAGTTGGAGATGCAGAGTTGTGTGGTGGAGAGTAGAGGTGATGGGGTTAATGAATAGCTGAGAGGAGACTGAGGAGTTTAGGGAGAGGTATATGTTATATGGAGGGAGGTATATACAGTAATGAAGGGAGATAAGGAGAGTGTTGTTTATAGGGTTAGTTACATGAAAGTGTGATGTTAATGTTGAGTGTAGTGTAAGTAGGTAAGAGATGGGGAGTAGTGTGGGGTGGGGTTAGTGTTAGATAGTGCACCCATGGTGTGAGGTGGAACAGTAGGTGGTAGGGGGAGGGGTGGGTTATGTGTTCGGAATGGGTAGGATTGGACAGAGTGATGGGAGTGTTAGTTGTAATTGGTTAGTGTTAAAGAGGGGATGGCCTATGTAAGTATAAATTTGGGGAAGGTGGGGGTGGTGAATTCCCAATTTGTCTTGTCCATTTTTTTACTATTTCAGATTATGTGCCAATAGCACTAAGATAAAAATGCAGGGTAATGAAGTAGAAATGAAACACTGGCACGTCCACCTTCCTATTAAAAAGAGAGGAATTTAAGGAATGAGTAGTGGAAATTATTTGAGAGTTATAATGGAAGGGAGAAATGTCTTCAGAATTTATAGCTAGTCAGTATGATAAAATGAAAATGGAGTTTAAAAATAGGGTAGAATATAAGACAAAGAGACATGGTGTAAGAACTAACAGGCATTGCTTAGAGGAGTGGACAGATCTTAAAGTATTATAGAATAAGGGGAATCTCATATAGAATAAAGAGGAGTGCTGAAGAGAAAATAAGGGAATATCTGAATAATATGTATGACTTTAGAAAGACTGCTGTTAAGCAACTGTTTCTGATAATAACTCCAGAGCACAAAACGTTTAGTATAATGACTTAGGCAACAAATAGTAGAAAGGGTTGTTGCCAAATCTAGGGAGCCTATAACAAGACAAATAACCAGAGATCCTGATGAAAATTTGTAGAAAGCAAAGAAATGTGATAATCAAGAAACAGTACAAATGAAAATATTTATGGAAGACTTTAATATATCAAGCCTAGAGGTAGATGAGGCTTAACAATTAACACTTAAGACAGGAGGAGATGAGATAAAAACAGTGTCGTGCAATCAACTTGCAGAAAAGTCTTCAGGAGTAGATGGTATTCTTGCTGAAGTTTGGAAGCTAGGAGAGACGAAAGTGATAAAGATCTGGAAGGTTTTGTTTAACAGTATTTTAACAGGAGGGGAACCACTAGCATCCGGAAAGAAAATCGTGGTGGCTGTAATATGTAAAGCCAGTAAAGACCCATCAGTCCCACCTTCATATAGACCCATTTCAATTTTAAACTAGGACTATAAAGTGTTTATGTCTGTAATAGGTAAAAGAATGGCAAAGGTGTTGCCAAAATTGATAGATATGGATCAATGAGGTTTTGTGGAGGGGAGGAGAAAATTTGAAACATTAGTAGAACAATAATGATCCAGAGGGAAGCACATTGTGAGAAAATATCACTGTTGTTCGTGAGTCTTGATGCAGAGAAAACATTTGACAGAGTAAGCTGGGATTTTATGAGTAGGATAGTGGAATGAATATATGAGGGTTAGGAGGCAAAAATGAAAGTGGGAGGGTTCCTTTCTTACAAGTTGTGTCTGAACAGAAGAACCAGGCAGGGGTGTCCTCTTTTCCATTTGCTGATTGATTTTATATTTAGATCCATTGGCAAAGAAAATAACGGACTGAGAAATTCAAGGATATAATTGGTAATGTAGTCAAGAAAAGATGGCTTTATTTCTAGATGATATTGTTTTGTTCCAGATAAAACCAGAAATGGACATATCAGTGCTGTGAAACATTTTGAGGCAGTTTCATGTCATTTTGGGATATAAAATTAATGAAGATAAAACAAAAGCTATGGCTATAAACTATGTACCCACACACGAATTGGTACAGAAGCATTTGTGTTTATGGGGAAGCGATAAAATAAAGTATTTAGGAGTATGGATTCAAAAAGATTATTTTACGGCAGCTAAGAATATGTTGAAAGAGATTAAACAAAAGATAATACAAAAACTGAGAAACTGGAAGTTCTTTTTTATAGATATGGATAGCAAAACACAAGCACTGAAAATGTTTTTAGTTACTTTAGGTTTGTATAAAGGTCATGCATGTTTTTATCAACTAGAGAAGTTGTGGACACTAACTTATAAAGAGTTGAAGGAATTTATGTGGAAGGGGAAGATGGCAAGGGTCAAGTGTGATAAGCTGATCTTTCCAACAGAACATGGTGGTTCAGGATTACCTGATTTGAATGGATATTATAGAGCTACGTAGTTAAGGCTCATATACGCAACACAAGAAGAAAGCTATAATTCAGTGTATAAAGGGATAACAAAACCAGATGGAAATTAAAGAAATAAGGAGAGATTGAAATTCTGGATGTAGATCCTTAAGGAGAATAACAGCCATACAGAGTATTATATTCATAAAGGAGCAGAAAATATGCTAAGAACTAAGCCACCATAAGAATTTAGAAAGGGGATTTTGCTGATAGGGATAACATCAATTAGAGGGACAGAGAATAGGCAAGGGGATGTAATTTATTGGATAAAACTGGCAAAAGAACCAAGGTATTGGGAGCAAATAACTAGAGAGGGAAAGGTAAAAGAATGGGAAAAGGCCAAGAAGACATATGGACTGCAGGCTAAAGACTGCCTTCCCTATCATGGATTGATATCGGAGTACAGGCAAAGAGAGACAGGTAACAGAATCCTAACTGAAAGACCTGCTCTAGTGCAATTTTTAGTTGAATCTGGAACAGAAGCTGTTGTTGTTAAAAAAGGAACAATTAGTAGGCCATATAATATATTGCATGTTAACTACAGGAATCAGTCAGAAGAGGTTAAAAAAGATTGTGAAGAGAGATTGGACAACCATTTCACATGGAAACAATGGGAGGACATATGTATGGCTCCCAAGTATGCAGCAATGTCTAGATTCTGGACTCTAGAAGATTTAGGATTTTTGCTTAGAAGTATGCACATATATTTTTATTCCCCAAGCAGACTCCATATATTTTTTCATCAGGTAGATGACAAATGTTGGAGATGTAATGGGGAAGAAAGAGGTATCTGGGAACATAAATGTTGGGAGTGTAATGAGTTAGCAGACTTCAAACATTCCCTGCAGAGTACACTGTCAGAATTATTGGGTGAGTAAATGGATGTAACTAAGGAAATGATTTTTGAGCTGAAGTACAAGATCTGAATTGCCTAGATATAGTAAGACATTGCTAAGTTTAATTCTGGTAGCTGCCAAAAGTGCAATTACTAGAAAATGTAAATCAAAGTCTATGCCATTTGTATTTAAAGCACTGAATATTTTAATATAGATAAAAGAACTGGAAGTAGGAGCAAATGACAATGAAAAACAAATGCAAATTGTGGGAACAATACATGTAGAATAATGTTTCAAAGGAGGAGTAGAGTGAGATTTAAGGGAAGGCAGGAGATGAGCAAATTATGAAATGTTGAATTGATGATAATTATACAAAAACATATTTGATGTATAATGTATTTTATATGAATGTATGTTTGTCTATGTCTTAAATGATAAGTCAATAAAGGTGATAAATGCCAGAAAGGAGACTAAACCAGCTGAAGTGCAAATATTTCATGAAGGGTATATTGAAAAAGGTGGGCAGACCTTTTACAGAATTATAGGACACGCCCTGCTGTTACGCTTAAGAGGAGATTCATACTTCTATTTATCAAAGTAGCTGGTCATGGGAAAAATGAGATGAAACTTCCAGCTTTGTTTACATTTAAATAAACATTTCCGCAATGCTTGCATAAAAATAGATGTACAGGGTCAAAAGCTATAAGTTAGTAATTTTATTAGAACACTTGTTAGTTAATTACACATTGTTTTAAACTGAATTTTGTGCTTCTAAATCTAAAGTTCCAGTAGGAAATATGCAGTCATCTGTGGAACAAAAAGTAACAAGTAATGACTTAACTTGTCTCAGGTGTGGAGGGAGATATTAATTACACAGCCAGGCTCTGTTCCACAAATACAGAACAGAATGCAAGTTGCAGACATGCAAAAAATGATATGTGCATTGCAAATTAAATTGTTCCCATGGAATGTGATATGACTGAAGCTAGGATTACTGAGTCAGCTTTATGTTATTACATTACAAGCAAGCTAGTGCAATATGTTATATTTTTTGGAAGGGAGAGAAGTTCAAGCTTTACTAGATTCTGGAGCCATGATTACCACTAACAAATATTCTTATGTGTATAAGCAAAAGGTGGAAGTGGATGTGATATGTATTCACAGTGATGAAAAGAATAATACCTTACAAATGTATGAATTCAAACAGTTTTAGGAAAACTTTTGCATCCTGTAAGGATAGCTTCTGACTTGACTCATGATGTCTTCACAGGAAAAAAAAGTATTTCTCATAGTAAGGCTCTATGAAAGGTGTTGGAGCAAAGAGCACCCATAACCACAGTGTCAGGCCAGCACAACTAATTAAAAAGAAAGAAATAAAGCAACAACTTGATATACCCATGCAATATAAGAATGCAAGTGAGAGCAGGACAATGACACTCTGCTAAATATCTAGAGTCAAACCCAGGAGGAAGAAAGTAGCATAGAAGCTACACAAGCAGCTACAATCTGGTTATAGTTAGATGGTAAAAATGATTCTGGGTTTTACCAGAAACCTGTCCTAGTGATATTTATGTAAGAGATGTCATTGTAGGAACTGATAGAGAACTCTAAAGTAAAATCAGTAAAACACAGATGTCCACACAGAGACTTACAGAATGTGTTAGTACAGAAACAGAGAGGACAAAATAAAAGAAGGAAGTCACTTGAGTGAAGATCCTCAGGGAAAAGAAACTGTAGTAAGGACTAAAATTAGAATAGTTAGGAAAATACGGACTTCTAAACTCATTTCTGTCAAAGCAGAACAGAAGGCTAAAGCTAAAGAAAAATAGAGCTCTCAAGATGGTTCACGTAGTGGAAAGGTAAAAGCAGAAGGAGATTAAGTCCAGAACTGCACTTGGTAAGGGAAGACATTGCATTGCCTTTTTTGGAGTGGGGGAGGAGTTTATAACTTTCACTTCAGTATAGGGTAGGGAAGAAAGTAGCCATGAATTTTTAGACTTACAGGTAAGCCACATAAAATTTAAAAAGCACAATGGGAAGATGATACTTTAAGTAGAAAAAGATAAGATATAACCAAGATTGTTGAAAAAGGTAGAGAACAATAGGTCCCCATTACTTTTTACTCCTATTTTGTGTTAAAATATGGCCTATTGTCTAAAATAACTAGCAATGACATTCTACATCAATTGTTAGTGCCATTGCTTTGTAGGACACTAACAATAAAGCTAGTTCATAGTCACGTATTAGAATGCCATCTGAGAATGGACAAAGCTAAGCAAGTGTTAGACATATTTTGTAGGCCAGGAATAATGAAATGGCTAAGAAATTTTATGTGCTTCTTGTCCAGAATGTTGGAAAATTGTGCTCCATCCTGAATTTAAGAGTCAGTTGATTCCAACTCATACTATATTGGTGCCACTTTGATCCATTGCTGTGGTCATTGCAGGATCAGTAATAAAATGCAGAAAGACTGGATCTAAGACTGTTGAGTCAGCTTTATGTCACTGGATTGTATGATAGTAACAATGAAATAAGATACAAAATTTCCAGAAGCTGTACCATTAATAAAGGTTAATGCTAAGGCTATTGTGAGAGAACTGCTACTGTTGTTCCCTAGAGCTGGTAATCCTAAAGTGCATCAGTTATGCCATTGCTTTAAAAATAAGCAGTTGAAAACATCAGTCTACCATCCATTGATTGATGGTTAAGCAGAACGGTTCAATAAAAAGTAAAATATATCTAAGGAAAGCAATTAACTTAGATGGTAAGAACTTGGATTAGCTGTTACCTTGTTGTCTGAATGTCTGAAATAAGGGTGGTGTCACAACTTTCATTTGGATTTACCACATATGAACTCTTGATCAGCAGGAATCTCAGAAGTCTGCTTGATATTTCTAAGAGATTTGGGAAGAAGTGAAGACTAAAACTGCTTATGGTTATAAACACTAGTGTAGCAAGGGTGAGGCAATGTATAACCATGAGCAGTTTTAGTCTTCAAGCCGCTTTCTGCAATGGAAGTTAAATGCAGAAAAAAATGTTTAGCTTTCTATCAAGCCTCATAACATTTTATACGTACAAAATGTTATGAGGCTTGATAGAAAGCTAAACATTTTTTTCTGTATTGCACTCCCATTACAGAAAGGGGCATGAATACAAGAAGTTCATATGACTGGCTCAAGGTGCTTAATGAGCCAGCTATGACTCTGGTCATAATAAATGTACACATGCAGAAATCCCAAGAGGTGCAACACTGAGTCAATAATAAGAATGCCTGACTTAGAGAATTTAACCCAGAGAATCAGTTAATATTATTAGTAACCTCCATGCAGAGCAAAATTCTAGTTAAGTGACAATACTACTTTGAAATAACTGAAAGGATAAATGTTTTGAACTGCAAAGTTAAATAACTAGGACAGAGACAGACAGATAGATCAATTATGTCACATTAATGTATTAAAGCCGTGGAGAGAATTTGAAAGTTCTGTATTTAGCTTACATTGTGAAATTGATACATAAGAGACCAGATAATCCCTACTTGAAGTACAGTTGAAATATTCTTTGTCTAAACTACAAAAGTAGGAAGTAAGACAATTTCTATTACAGAATAAAGGAATGCTCTCAGACATGCCTGGGATTACTAAATTGATATAACATAGCATACAGACAACACCTTAGATGAAGGTTAGACCAAAATTTACAGAATGTCAGACATAGAACAACAGTTAGTAATAGAAGAAACTCAAAAGATGGTCATACGAGGAGTGACAGAAAAGTCAGGGTGAGTGGAGCAACCCATTAGAACTGATTCCTAAATATAATGGAAGCACTGGATCCTGTAAAGATTTTAGGAAACTGAACATCACTTCATATTTTGATAGCTATCCCCAGCCCAGAATTGATGAATAGATAGGAGACCTACAAAAAGGACACATTCTTGATGATACTAGACTTGATAAAAGTGTTTTAGCAGATACTGTTTCACCCTCTGTTAAAAAAAAAACAGCATTTATAACCCACTAAAGGCCTGATTCAGTACACAGTATTACTATCTACACTACAAGAACTTCAGCCATCTTTCTGAGTTGGATGGATAAAATAAATTGATAAGTTCATAAGTTACAAACAGTGTTCAAACCTTATGGCTTTCAAGGAACGGTATCTTAGCAATTGTTCAGTCATACACCATAGCTCCAACCCAGTCGTCAGAAGAACTTCTTAAACTTTTCTAGACTATTTGCAGCTCTGATATATTCAGATAATTTATTCCATAATTGTACTATCCAATGTGTTAAATAAGTTCTATTTTTTTATTTTATAACTATGCAGACCTTTAAATTATGATATTCATATCTCTTTTGATTATTATATACTTCCACACCCAATAAAGACTGAAGAAAAGAGTCATTAAAAAACTAAAGTTGACCCCTGATATACCTATACCACTGAAACACATCTATCCTTATAGCATAACTGCTTACTATCTAGTATTCTTTTTGCAAATGTGCGTTGTGCTGATTCTGTCTACTATTAAGAGTACCGAACACTATTAGTTCCATTCTATATGTTCCAGAATTGGTCTGATATAACCTTAAATTAACTAGCTGAAACCATAACCTCTCTTGTTGTAAAGTTTTTGAAAATCAAACCTATCTGTCTCAAAGCCTTATTACAGATGGCTGTCACATGATTTTCAAAACAAAAAGAAGAATCAGTCAGTACATCAAGATCCTGATTTCACTAACTTCCGAAAAATCAAATCCAAACAATGTAATAGATCTCCTTATTTTTTTTACCGAAATATATGACATTACACTTTTTCTCACCAAATGAGAAACCAACTGTACTAGCCAACTTACCTAAGCATAGTAAATATATATTAATATTCGTGAAATCATCTTCATTATGAGCAAAAAGCCAGTTTTACAGCAGTCTGCATGCTTAACCAACCAACAATGATCATCATGTGGAATAGAGGCAAAAATGATATTAAACAACAAAGGCCTGAGCACATATCCCAGAGGAATATCTGATCTTAACAGAGCTGGATCTGATTTATTCCTTGAATCACTACTTTTTGGTTCCTGCCTCTGAGCCAACAATTAATACTTCTGCATAAGTATTAACCTTATATTGTTCCAGTGCCAAATAAATAGTATGGAATGATAGTATGTCAAAAGCTTTGGTTAAATCTAAATGGATTACAACTGCACTCTAGCGATGTAATCATAAAAGCTTGAAAAGTTAGAGAATACAGAATGTCATTTCAAAAATTATGTTGAAAAATATCAAGCAGTGCAAGATTATTTTCTTTATATATGAATTTATTAATATATCTCTCAAAAGTATTTGCATAATATTGGTGTTAGTCTTACTGGATGATAATTTTGTACTCCCATCTTATCCCCAAGTTTAGAAATTGGAGTAGCTAATGATTCCTTCAAAGATCTTGGTACATATCCATTATCCAGCGACTACTTTCTGGATTTAAGTATCTTTCCTGTTTTTTTACTTGAAATACCTTCTCTAGCTTACCCTAAACAAGCTTAAACTGTTTTTTTAGCTGTTTGCTGCATTATTTAATATCTGCACTTAAAGTTACATTTTAGTGGAAATTGATCGAAAGTTTGTTTGTTTGTTTGTTTAATTTAACTGTTGAGGCTGCCCACTAAAGTGTGCTAGCCTGTGTAACTGATTTATTACTGTTTCTGCATTGTCTGTATGTTTTCTATCTAAAAACAAAAAAAACAAAAAAATAATCCTTGTTTTCCTGCCTCTCCTCGACTAGTTTTGACCAGTTTACAGGCTTGCTGAATTCTGGGCTGTGGTGTAGTTCCTGTGTTGTCCATTACCTTACTTGGATAGAGGGAAGTTTCTTTGCCCACCAGTGGGAGTGGGGAGCCTTGAGCAGCCTACCTGTCCCTGTAGGAAGTGACCTCAGCACAAGAGCTGTAGTAATTGGTTGTTTTGGATCATTTCTAGCTCTTTTGAAGTTCCCTGTTTAAAATCTGCCTCTGGGCATTTTTTTCTGGCTATACTACTCAGACAAGCTCCCCGTGGTCCTGCAGAGTGGTGCTAGCTACAGAGAACTTAGAAAAGCTACTACTTTCTGGATTTAAGTATCTTTGCTGTGTTTTTACTTGAAATACCTTCTCTGGCTTACCCTAAACAAGCTTAAACTGTTTTTTTAGCTGTTTGCTGCATTATTTAATATCTGCACTTAAAGTTACATTTTAGTCGAAATTGATCGAAAGTTTGTTTGTTTGTTTGTTTAATTTAACTGTTGAGGCTGCCCACTAAAGTGTGCTAGCCTGTGTAACTGATTTATTACTGTTTCTGCATTTTCTGTGTGTTTTCTATCTAAAAACAAAAATATAATCCTTGTTTTCCCGCCTCTCCTCGACTAGTTTAGACCAGTTTACAGGCTTGCTGTATTCTGGGCTGTGGTGTAGTTCCTGTGTTGTCCATTACCTTACTTGGATGGAAGGAAGTTTCTTTGCTCACCAGTGAGAGTGGGGGAGCCTTGAGCAGCCTACCTGTCCCTGTAGGAAGTGACCTCAGCACAAGAGCTGTAGTAATTGGTTGTTTTGGACTATTTCTAGCTCTTTTGAAGTTCTCTGTTTAAAATCTGCGTTTGCGAGGCTTTGCACGATTGTGCGCATAGCGCAGCACCGGTTAAACAAGGTTAAACTTCTCCTGGCTCTGCCAAGTCTGCTCTTCAAATTTTCCCTTAAGGAAGCTCTACTCTTAGTATAATCAGACTACTCGCTATATTATAAGCCTAGCACTTGTTCTCAAAACTTCTCTACTAAGTAAGCACTCTCATACTAAGTAAGCACTACATCCATCTACCACCCCTGTGAATATCCACTTCCCTTAAAGGCACAGCACTCCCTTATACTGTTCTAGCATGTCGGGTGGTAGATTACTGGCGTCCTCTCCAGTTCAACTGGTTAATCTGGGTATCTTGAGACAATGCTACAATTGTCTCATGTACACAGACAACCCTCTCCTCCTCCCAACAAACACAAATACATGTGAGAGATGCAACTATATAGCCAAACTGGAGGCTGAACTCTCTCAACTCAGGGCTGGCATGACCAGACAGGAGGAGATGGTAACCACACACACAACAAACCCAGTCCCACATAGACCTACCACAACTGCAAACCAAACACATAAAAACACAAAGACATACTCGGAGGCTCTAATAAAAAACTTACCAAAACAACAGAGGCTCCCAAAGCAGACATCCAAAAATCCACCACCTCAAAACAAAACACATGCAATACATACTTCAATAAATCAGTGTGTCAATCAATCACAGCCCTTAAGGCCAAACACCATGCCTGATACACTAGTAATAGGTGACTCTATAGTCAGACACACTGATGTCCCACTTACCAGGCTGAACAAGGAGAGGGTGACTGTGAGCTGCCTATCGGGAGTTAGGATCCGCCACATAACACACGCACTCAAGTCACTCCAAAGCAAGTACAAATATGACTCCGTCATTGTCCATGCTGGCGTGAATGACCTGAGACGTACCTCCCTGGACCACATGAAAAGAGATATAGAGAAGCTCTCTGATTATGTAGCCCAGGCTGGTATGACCCTGACCCTGAGCAGCATCTTGCCCTCACCAAGAATGATGTCACAATACAAAGACAAGATGATCAGCTTTAATAATTGGCTCAAGTACTGGTGTCATTCTAAGGGGATCCAGTGTCTGTCTGCTTGGGATGACATGTTGGACAAGCCACGCTGCTTCGCAAGGGACGGCTTGCACCTGTCACCACTGGGCTTCCAGATATTGGCTAAGGCTGTTGCCACCCCCATAGTGCCTTTTTTAGGCAAGGCTCAAAAGACAAATCCACCTCCTTAGAAAACAAAAATGGAAAAAAACTATGGGTAATGCTGCTCAACGCCAGAAGTCTAAATCTCAAGATGCAGGCACTCGATGCACTCCTCAGTATGGAGAACATCGACGTCTGTACAGTAACTGAAACCTGGTTCAAGGCTCCTGAGAGCGCACCAGCACTACCAGGCTATACCTCGCATCATGCTTTTCGGCCCCAAAACCCGGGCAGAACCACAAAGGGAGGGGGAATGTCCATATTCATCAAGGATACCCACACCTCCAGGTTAGTAGCAACACATGAAGCATCGGAGACCATACAGGTGCAACTAACCATAGGCAAAACTGCTATACAACTGGTAGCATGTTACAGACCACCCTCCCAATCTCAGGAATCCCACTCAGCCTTCCTGAAGACATTGGAGGATATGAATGTATCACAAAATACCATCATACTGGGAGACTTCAACTACCCTAACATAGATTGGGTACATTATTCTAGCCCTAACACCCTAGCCCAAAGGTTCCTGGAATTCATAAATTCAAATGCACTGGAACAACTAGTCACCTCTCCCACTAGGGGAGATAATATACTAGACCTGATCATCACAAACAATGGGGACAAAATGCTCCACACCGGAAGTATACCCCTTACTAGTGAGATCTGACCACAAACTAATCACCCTGGATATACATATCCCACTTCCACCCCCAGCACAAAAGACCACAGTGAAAAACTTCTCAAAAGCAGACTTCACTCTTCTTAAGACTGAGATGGTATCCTTTAAGCCCACTGGGCCAGTGGATACCACATCCCACAATGCTGAATCCTTCACAAATGCTTTCTATGGACATCTCCAAGAATGCATGGATCATGCAATCCCAAATAAATCCAAGTCCCTCTCCACCAAAGGCAAGCGTCCTGTCTGGTGGACCTCAGCCATTAACAAATTGTATAACAAAAGAAGGAAGCTACTGCACGACAGAGCAAAATCCCATAAAGGGAAGACATCTCTGATCAACACTAGCAGAAAACTACGTTCTCTCATAAAAACATCCAAGGCCAACTTTGAGAGAAAAATCGCTAAGGACACTAAAGATAACCACAAAGCCTTCTTCAGCTATGTTAGAAACCTGGGCAGAAACCCTGAGATATGCTCAGAGTTAGTTCACAGCAACAAAAAATACACTGAACCCACAGATATTGCCAACATTCTGGCTGACAGTTCAGTGCAAATTTCTCCCCTCCCTCACCCCCAAAAGAAGAAATACTTATCCCAGCTGAATGTAATCTCCCTGTCATCTCAGATGTCCAGGTGAGAGCCGCCCTCAGCAAAGCTAAAAACACAGCATCAATGGGACCTGACGGTATCCCGGGTTGCGTGCTACGTGAACTCCAAGAGGAGCTAAACCCGCACATAAAAATGCTATTTAACCTTAGCCTTACTACAGGATATGTACCTGAACACTGGCGTGCAGCAACAGTGGTCCCACTCCACAAAGGGGGTACCTCTACAGACCCTGGGAGCTACCGCCCCATAAGCATAACCAGCCTGGTCTGCAAAGCTATGGAAAGAATCATTATGGAACTCATAAACAGAGACATTGGGGACCTACAGACACTTGATCCCACCCAGTTCGGCTTTGTAAAGGGCAGATCCTGCCTTTTGAACCTGGTTGACTTTTTGAAACAGTCACTAGAGCCATTGATGAGGGCAAAGCAGTCCATACAGCCTACCTGGACTTGGCTAAGGCCTTCGACACAATACCCCACTCAGGCATCATAGATAAGCTCAACAGCTTAAATGTAAACCCTTATGTCACTAGATGGGTTGCAAACTGGCTAAAGGACAGAACCTATAAAGTTAAAATCGCTGGAGCAATGTCAGACTCAAAGCCAGTCACAAGTGGTGTCCCACAGGGATCTGTCCTGGGACCCCTCTTGTTCGGCATTTATTTCTCAGATGTTAAAGCAAACATGGGAAGGTTGTGGCTGACAAAGTTTGCAGATGACTGCAAACTAGGTGCCATAGTCGATACACCAGTGGACACATACATTCTACAAAAAGGCCTCACAGAAATGGACATCTGGTGCCGGAGTCATGGCCTTAAACTAAATGCCAAAAAATGTATAGTCATCCCCTTTGGGAAAAACAAAGTACCCACAAATTATCACATAGACAGCAACCCTCTGAGTACGGAAAAAGTAATCAGAGACCTAGGGACCCAAGTCGACAGTGACCTCTCATTTGACACCCACGTTGCCAAAGTGGTTAGAAAGACATTCTACCTTGCACACCTTATCATGAAGGGATTCACATCCAGATTCAAGGTTGTCATTGTACCCCTATACTCCTCCCTCATCAGACCCATGATTGAGTACAATTCCCCATTTGGTATGTACCTCACTGGGCATTTGCAACAGCTGGAGAGACCACAAAAGTACCTCACCAAGAGGATCAAGGGTCTCCAACATATGTCTTATTCTGCCAGACTAAAGAAACTCCAGCTCTATTCAGTAGCATACCGCTTGCTCAGAGGTGGTCTGTGCCTGACGTACAAGGCCATGTCCAATCAGGAATTGATGGACATGCTCCACCTCAAAAAATCCAAATCCATCAGAACCACGAGAGCTAAAGACTTAAACCTCGGCACAAGTATGAATAGGACATACTGGTGGGATAGATTCATAATCCAGAGGCTTCCCATGCTCTGAAACAGAATCCCAGTTCATGTTAGGCAGAGCCCCTCACTAACTCTCTTCAAGAGAAATCTTGATGAGTGGATGGGAGATCGTAAGTTTACCCCAGGGGTCACATCTGTGTCACTACTAGACAGGGGCACAGTAAATTAATTCTATTATATAGGGGGACCTTCACTGTGTCACTACTAGACAGAGGCACAGTATTCTAAATCTATTCTGTGCATTTTTGTACCATTTCATGGGGTGGCGAAAGCCACATCACTATGGCTAGGCTTACAAATGCCCCAGGGCAGATAGCCTAGTACTAAGCTATGAAACTATAGATCATAGAATTTAATGTCCTAGTTAATACACTCACTAAATAATCTTTTAACCTAACCAACAAAATTCCAGAAATACAATCTAGTCCACTTGATGCAACATATTTCATTTGATTTAAGGGTCTTAATAGCATCCCTTCAGTAATATTAGGGAATTTTGTTATACAATCAATTCTTTATTCCATGAATTGAAAATAACAATCACTCCTATCATTGCCAAAACAGTAACATATTCATTAAATTTCAATTCATGATACATAATTATTGACAAAAATAGAATGAATGTGGTCTGTTTCATTCCTTAAAGAATTAATATATTTGTAATTTTTTGGTGTTTGTATGTTCATTTGTCAACAAATTTTCATATTTTATTTTTTCATTTCTTATGTTTAGTGATAGTTCCTTGCTTCCCGACCTTAACTTTTTTTTATTAAACTTATTTGGAAATTTATGGCAAACAAAAGAACTCCTTTTTAGTGGAGGCCTGGGGAGAATAGCTTCAGAGAAACAACAAAGAATACATGCAAGATATATGCAGCATATTAACTAACAAATATTACTAGAATATGTTGAAAGTTTGTTTTACATGTGATAATCATCACAAGAGTAAAATGCAGTGGAAAGAGTTTAATGATATTACACAAAAAAATCATTTTATTTCAGTAATTGTAACATAACTATGGAAGCAGTTAACCCAGAGTATCACATTTGCAAAGCCATGTATTTTAAGGTGTTGGTTTAGTTTGGCTTTGAAAGAGTGTATCACTTCAGTTTTTCTTACATAAAGTGGCATTGAGATCCACTTTGTAAAGGCACAGTTAAAAGTACAGAGAATCTCCATCCAGACTTTTGGATTTAGTTTTTTGTGAGAAGCATTTTGGTCACCTGACTTTAATGTTCAGTTAGGAGAGTAGGAGAGTATAAGAGATTGTAGGCTTGGACATAGTTCAGGTTTATGAAGGACTTTGTGGATTACTTGTAGCTGAGAAAAGGTAAAGGAATGATAAAATTCTAATCAATTTAGCTTTTTCAGAGGCAGGCAGTGATGGGTTTTATGAGGTAAATTGGTGGCAAACTTTGCAATTTTGTTGTAGCACTTTTGAAGCTTAAGAGTTGTGGATGAGTTTATGTTTGCTAGAACTGGAGAGGCATACAGAAGGGTTGGGAGTAACAGGCTGGTGGCAATGCATATCCTTGCATTTTCTGTGAGAAAGTGTTTGGGCTTATAGTGACCTCCTAGTTTTTGGTGCATTTTTGTTATGATTTGTGATGTGAGAATGTCAAACTTCCTTTGGTTGCCTATGGTAAGTCGTAGCAGTTTAGTATTTATAACTAGTTCACTTGTTGTATCATTATTTGATTTTATGGGTAAATGCTGTCTTTTGGGGTGTAAGCTGTTTTGAGGTGAACACCATTAAATAGTTTTTTAGGATAAAGTAACAATTAAGAGCCGTTAAGACAGGACTCTAAAGAACAGAAAGATTGTTGAGTAAGATGTTACAATTCTGATAGAGTTTTTGCTGCTATAAGTGAGGATTCATCAGCATATTGAACTACAGAAGCACGCACTGATGTAATATGTATGTCATTTATGAAAACATTAAACAATAATGGACCAAGTACTGAACCTTGAGGGACAAAAAGAAAGGAACTTCACAACTATGGGTCTGGGCCTGCTCTTCTTTTCTACAGGTTTAGGTAACAAGGAGCAGTGTGCTCACTTGAGCTGCAGTGGGCCAAAGTTCCTTTTTCAAAATCACTGGGAGAGCAGTTTAGAAAAAGGAAATAAGGTCCTTACTCTCTAAGTTTTATCAAGGATAAATTGGCTTTGATCCCTGACCCTGTTTTACAAATCATCAGATTTAAGGGGCAGTGTTTACATTTGTATCAATAAGTAATCTATTTGTGTTTCCATCCACTGTCATCTTGCTTCCCTCTCTGCTACTATTAGGCATTATAGCAGATGTCCATTTGTTTTTTGAGAAACTGTTCTATGGACCAGCTATTGGCATATTGTTTCACTCCTGACCACTCTGCTGGCTAGATCAGCACCAAACAACTACCTTTAATGCAATTATTTTTTTTTTCATTGGTGCAAGTAGTTGGGAGCCCCAGGAAATATTGTGAGCATAATGGGGGAGAGCTATGTATGTTAGATTGAACATAAATTTCCATGTTGTTCAACTAGTCATAATGCAAAAATGGCACAGTGCCAATTAAATTCAGTAATGAGCATTTCATTTCTGTGTGGCTTGTTCAGAGATCTTATTCAAAATCCTGCAACTTTGCAAAATTGCCTACTCCTTAACTTGTACTAACATACCTGGCCTTGCCATTATACCATTATACTGCTTGATCTTAAGTTACCAGTCATTCACTGGTTCATTGATACTAACAGCAGTAGGTTGTGGTCTTCACTTTTGAACTTTTTAGTTAAACAGATTATGTGGGGTGTCATTTACTCCATCGAATAGGCTGCTGATTGACAAAGTGAATGAATGTGAAATGCAGTTGAGTGTTCCAGTCACTGAAATGTTAACAATTCGAATGAATGAAACATTGAATGCCTGCAGGTAAGGTGAGTGTGGGTTTGGGAAAGAATTCACCAGATCCGTACACATCATTCTTCCTTAAAATGGTACTACTTTCACCACTCTAGGTAATGATAGAGTCCCAACCATGCCCAATACTGCTGATCTCATGTTTGCTGAATATAAGATGTCACACATTAATATTTTGACTGGCAGTAGATTTAAGTGACCTAACCACTTCAGATGGTAGATATCTTGTTCTTGTAAATAATAAATCCAGAACGACCCACCCCAACTGTATACAAGCTCCAACAGTTAAGGCAAAAAATGAATAGCAGATGGTTGCACACAATTTTTTAATGATCACACAATTTCATTTCACAGAAACTTCATCAGAATAAATTAACTGTACATCCCAGAGCAACCTGTTGTCTTTAAACAGTTTCAGGCATATTTTACTTTTATGATGAATAATTTGACCTGTTTACTTTAGCAATTATCTCTGCAAGTAGCTCACTTTGTCTGTTCTAATGTGGTGGTTACCGGAGCAAGCACTTCTGGCATTCAAGGTGCTTCACTTATTCAGAGTGACCTTCCACAGAGCCCAAGGACGCAGGATGCTTCTTTCATTATACCTGCCCAACAGATTTTTCATGAATTACACAGTCAAATGACACCAGCCTGACAAGATTTGAAGATTCCAATGAAGACCAAGGTAATCACTTTAATATTACCAAGTGGTGCAATAAAATAATTTATTTTATGGAATTTAATTCCACACACAACAGTAATCTGTGATCACAGCTCAGACAACTTGAGCAGTGGGTTACCTAATTCAGGAAACTTCAAGTTGAAAATGGGTACTTACAGCAGAATATCAGATTCAGCAGAGTACCCAAGGGTTTACGTTGTTGTAAATATCCTACGGGTCTAGTGGAGAGGTCCAAGTTGCACAAGGAATTGTTGGCCCTATTTGACCGGCATACACTAGAACTTTTGGAGGTTCTTGTTAAGGATAACCAGAGAACTATGGACAACTTGTCCATTGATATCAAAAATTTAGATACCATCATTAGAAAAGATCTTTTATTTGAGCAGGTCCAGCTTAAATATACAAGATTTTTGTTAGAGCAGTTTCACTGATGATGGATCTGAAACCGAAAAAGGATGGTAAACTCACCTGTGATGGCTTGGATTATGACAAAGGGAGAGCATATCCGTCCCCTCCTAGATCTCAAATTTGGACGACCAGATCTTTTGATCAAGACAATTATAGAAGTGATAATGTACCCCAAGAGACCACCCCTGATGAAGATATTCAAATGGAGGCCCCTTTAGTCTCCCCCTCCCTCCTTGAGGAGATTAGAGTGGATCCATTCACAGCAGAACCAACAAAGTTGGACCAAATGCAACCACTGGGGGACCAGGTATCAAGGAAGGAATGGGGGACAGAATCATTGGAAATTAGAGAATGTATATACTAATAAGGATGATGATTTTAAAATTTACAATTTTACTAATGAGATTGTGCCTAATGAGTTTTTTGAAGTTTTTTCAAAAGTTTCACTTTTGTTCCTATATCTAAAGCCAAATTGGCCGAGGTACTTGTTGATCTAAAAATGTTTGTGAGGGAGTTAAATTTCTTTTTTTTTTTTATTTGCCCAGTATAACACTATTTTCCATCAACCAGTTCTAAAGCACCCAACCTTTTTTAATCCCCCCTTTATCCCGTTTTGCATATTTTTGAACATGTTTGTGAATATGATATTCGTGAATTATTAAGTTGTAACAGTAAGATATAGTATCATACCTGAGTGACTATCAGCTCATGTTTATTAAGATGTTATGTGCAAATAAAGACATTAGGGTTATGAAGCCAGACAAAGGGAGTGGTGTGGTTTTAATGAATTTCGTTGACTATATTAATAAGATGATGATGATACTAAGGGATGATACTTATGATGAAGTGTCACGCAATGAGATGCAGATTGCATATTAAAAATGATTATTACATGACATGCTTATGTAAGGGGAACTAAATGGTATGTTATATAACTATTTTAAGATGGATCATTTTTTGGTGCCTACGATGTTTGGCATCCCTAAGGTACACAAGAATCTATGTGACCCACCTCTTAGACCTGTTGTTGACACAAAATCCATAAACATGCTTCCTCTAGCAAAGTATATTGATTTGAAATTAAAATGGGCTATACAAGGTCTTTAGTATTTGGTTAAAGTTTCCTGGGATTTTTTAACTCGTATTACTCAGGACATATTTGATAAGAACATTTACTTTATCACAATAGACAAAGATTTATTTTCCACGATACCGCACCAGCTGGGCTTGGAATTGCTATTAGAGTTTTTAATTGACAATAGTGAATTCAATGGTGTGGAAATGAAAATTATTCTGAATTTGTTAGAGATTGCTCTAATCAACAAGTTTATTTATTATGAGGGATTATTTTATAGAGAGAAAGGAGTAGTAGCAATGGGAGCTTCTTGTGCCAAAGCATTTGCCAATATTGTGATGGCCATTTCAGAGAAAAAATATGTGCTGAATTCTGCTTTTCTGGGTGCTGGACTTTTTACACACATAACTGGATGACATCTGCATATTTTGGACAGCACAGTTTGATAAGCTTGGTACGTTTTTAAATTACATTAATAGCACAACAAACTTTCTTGCAGTTTATACATACAGTGTCATCTGACATTTTACAATATTTATTCAATTGAGGAAATATGCTACAAATAAATACTCACAACCACATAAAACCATCACACTGGTTATAGCACAGTAAATGCACTAAAACAAAAAATAAAAATAAAATATATATTAGAATGTAAATAGTTGGTGTGGCAACTAAGGCTTAATGCTATACAATATCCAGGTATCAATGAGGCTTGTTCTATTGCTAGTGTTTTAAAACTGAGATCCCAAAAGATATAGTTAAGGTAGTTTTTGGGGAATTTATTTAAGCCAACACAACTTAATTCAAGTTGTCTTATGTATTGTAAAATTGCTTTGTATTTATTTTGTTTTATGTCAAACTTTTAGCTTTGTAGATAGGGTTTTAGTAGCTTGAAGTATGAGAATAATGTATTTATTTATACATTTTTTTCTGTTGTTGGTTGTATGTGTTTAATTGCATAATTGAATGTTAGGTCACATGACTGAATTTTATTATATAAAGAGTTTAGTGTGCAGTGTTTTTACTCTGAAGAAACCTGTTTTTGTATTTGGGTGAAAATGCTTAGTCTGTTGAATAAAGTATTTAAGTTTCTTTGAATTAAGTATCTTAGCCTCAGTCTCCGTAGTCACTTTTGGCGGTGGTAGTTTTTTATTTTTTGTTTTAGTGTATGTTTGTTTTATTTCCATGTTGAATAGGAAACCTACGCACTCCAATGGTATGTTGCATTTCACTAGTAGTCATCCCTTGTATCAAAAGAAAGCAGTTGTTAAAGGGCAATTGGTTAGAGCAGCTAAGATGGTTTCAGTGTTTTCCAATTTTTTATGAGTATGATAATTTAAGAGGCATTATTTCTGAGATGTAGCTATCCTGAGGATTTTTTGAGTAACATCATTCAAGAAGTTAGCAGTAAAAGGATGACTGGGATATATATTCCTTTATTGGGCTATTCTTCCTCCAACAACATTATCGGGTCAAATACAACGGACACTACAAATTGGTCCATCTCATTTGTCACTTCATATAGTATGGATTATAACCATATTATTAAAATTATTAGAAAAACTTGGAGTATTTTTAGTATTTTTGGACTATGGGATAGGCAAGGTAGGAGGCATTCCTAGGTTTACCACTAGGAGAGGTCTTTGCCTTAAACAGATGATGTATCATTCGGTTATGGTTTCACATTTTAGTTACAAAAAACCTGGATCCTATAAGTAAGGTTGTTGCAATTCTTAAATATATTTTTAGTACTGATTATATTAGATTTAATACTGTTTCTGTTAGATCTCACCTCTTTTGCAACTGCAACACTAGGAACATAGTATATGCTGCTTTATACTAGCGCTGTATGTGTTTTTATATTGGGAAAACCATTATTGCTTTCAAGGCTAGAATATGTGAACAGCTGTATTTGATTAGAAAAAAAATATTTAAACAGTGAACTGGCAAAACATATCAGTGCCTTTCCTGAACATAGTTTTTTATTTTTTAGTATTGATATTGCGCACTCCAATCCCTGAGGGGGTATGCATAATCTTCTACTTGAAGTTCACGAATTACACCAGCAGTTAAAAACAAATACAAGTGTTTACCCAGATCTTTAAGATAAAGTTTCTATCAATTTTAAAATTGAAATCTATGGGTTTACTATAACTATTATTATTATCATTTGGTCTGTACTTTTATGTTTTTAGATAGTAATTTTGTATGCGTAATTAACCAATTACATTACGTGATCATGATGTTAGCTATTTAAATGGTTTTTGAGAGGTGGTTTATTTATTCTGATGAAGTTTCTATCTGTGAAATGAAAGTGCTTAATCATTAAAGATGTGTGCAACCATCCCTAATTCGTTTTTTGTCTTAATTTTTGGAGCTTGTATGCAGTTGCTGTGGGTCATTCTGAATTTATTATTTGAGTTTATAGTGTTCGTGACTTGGTTATCTTGTCCTTGTTATCCTGCTATGTTCAGTCCTCCCTTTTAAATAATAGAAAAGTGCATGCATATATGAATAATAAATGGCAACCACATGAGCTTTATAGTAAATAAATTAACTTTGCTGAAATAATAAAACAGCAGGTTCAAAAGTGCACACAAAAAGCAAATAAAACAGATAAATACAATATGTACACTAAAATTTGATGTACAGCTAACTAGATATCCTAGCTGTCGCTTACTAAACAAATACTGGCCTTAATTAGTCTGAGTTACAAAAATATTAAAAATACATAGGCAGACCTTTTTAGAGATGTGCCTCCAATTAATTCCAAGCAAAGGCAAAACAACAAACTAGGACCAGTCTCCGATATTTACATTACAATACCTTAGTTACATTCTCCACAGCCCAGTACACAGTTTCATAGTTTTAATATTTCCATACACCTATTATGCATTAAAAGTACATACTGCTGAATATGGTAAGAATCCTGTCACCCACATACTTGTCCAGCTTAGTTTTAAATATATCCATATTCTTTGATTTCCTGATCTTGAAAGGTAATTGATTTCAGTACCACAGTGTTAAGTACCTTTCTTATTGACTAGTTCTTTTAAGCTCTATTGTAAATAAGGGTCCTCTGTCTCCCGCTCTCTCTTTTTCTCTCTCTGTCTCTTTCTATCTCACACACACACACACACACACACACACACACACACAAAACACATACACATCCTACTATATGGTGTTTTGATTAAGTCAATCTCTTTATTGATAAAGTCTTCATCCAGAATAGCTTTCATAGCTACATACATTTGCCCCTTAATACCCTGTAATGGATGCTATATAAATTGCTTTTGTCTGTTGCGTAAAAAAGGTAAACAGTGCTGTTCATCCTTTATTCTGATGTGCCTATGTCTGCAGCAGTCAGGAGATAAAATACTACACTGTATTCTAGCACTGGTCTTAGTATTGATATTAAAGACTTTCAGCATATTGATCACTGCTGCAGTAACCTTAGCTATATAAGGTTATAACCTGCCAAGGGTATAACAGCCAGCAAGCTTCCAAAGCTTCAGTGCACTTTCCATGTGCCCAAACAGTCAGCAGCTTGAGCTGTGCTGACGAAAACACAGCTTTGGACACAAAGCCTGCCAGAGCTTTACTGCTGCAGAAGAGTATGCTCCTGTGAGGCTTTCAAGGATCAACTGTCAGCTTGTGCTTTTGTTTGCTGGCAGCTAAGTTCCCTTTGGGGAAAAACTTCCATTGTCTTAACTTTATTGATGCTTTATTACTTTTCTCATCAGGAAAGTCCTTTTAATGCTAGGTGTGCTGGAAGGACTGGCCAAGGAACTGGTAGTCTGTTCCATGGTCAGGCATAAAATATTGTTTGCAGAGTGTGTATGTATGTGTATGAATCTGTTAATACTTCTTTCGAGGCTATGGTCACTGGTACTGTTTTAAGGAGGTTTGCTTGACTACATTCTCAGTTAATGGACTGTCCCAAGACTTTAAAGTACTTTTAAACAGAGCACTATTTTTTTATCAGTTTATAAATAGTGTAACGTAACTGCAGACATGTTTTCTATGGAGAAGTCATTTTTATTACACTTTTGTGGGGTTAGCATAATGTTTTAAAGTGTTTTTTGTACTTTTTTTCTGTCAAAAAAGTAGCTTTTGTGGACTGGTAGTGTTTACTGGTAATTGCTGCTTGTCTTCCACAGGAAAGAAGCAATATTTTATGCCTGACCATGGAACAGACTACCAGTTCCGTGGGCAGTCCTTCCAGCCACAAAAAGAAAAAAGTTAAGCAAAACAGCCTTTGCCAAAACACCAGGCTAGCAATTTGCCTCAGCCACTGCTGTGGCCATTTTCCGTACGTACCTCAGGCCACCCATTTGTTACCCTGGATCCCTCTGGTGTAGTACCTAAAGCCACTATGGACCTGGGGCTTGTCACATCCTCTGCAGCTGTTGAGGTTTCCTCAGTGGGCAAGGGAGAGTCACTCTTGACAGTCCTGGGATAAGGAACAGAGAAGGTTTCCCTGTTGTGGTTGTCCCTAGGGAAGCAGTTGTTGCCATTAGTAACACAGCTGTCCCTATTTTTTTCTGTAAAAAAAAACTGAAAACCAAGCATTTATCTATTCCTCCTCCTCAAACTTCTTTGGGTAGGAGCAGTTCAATGGATTCATTAGGCTTTAATTCAGGCTGTTGATGCTTTTTGTAAAATAGTTTCCGGTAAAAGAAAGAGAGATTCCTTTTCTGAAGAGTTTCAGAATTCTGAATCTGAACAGGAATATGTAGAGAAGGATACCTTTTTTCCCCCTCAGATTTCTGATTCAAACTCAGAGGAGGGGTCAATGTCTCTTTTTCTGAGACTACTGCTAGAATGTACTGGTGTTTTCAGTGGAAGAACACTGAGATTTCTCAGTCCATCAGAAAATACTATGAATTGTTACAGAAGGATTTTCCAGAACCCATACCTATTCCTCTTGTTGTGTCTGCTTTAGAAGATATGTGTGTTACTGCCTGCAATTTCCTTGATAGTCAGCCAGCTACCCCTAAAAAGGCAGACAGGATCAATAAAATTCCTCAGTCTTTTAATTTTTTATACACTATTCCCAAACCTGACCAGGCAGTTATAGCTTTAGTTAATCCCATTGCTGCTAAGCACTTAGTTAAGTCCAATCCTATTCTTTCTGATAAGGATGTGAAGATTATTGATAGTTATGGGAAAAAAGTGTACACTTCTGCAGCTTTGATTTTCAAAATTTTGAGTTCTCAGGCTCATACAGTATATATGTTATCTGCTTATTCTTGTGAAGAAAAATCTGTTCTAACTTGCTTTCTTCTATTGCACAGGTCACTACTCATTGTTTGCAGAGTGTGTATGTATGTGTATGAATCTGTTAATACTTCTTCCGAGATTATGGTCACTGGAACTGTTTCAAGGAGGTTTGCTTGGCTACATACTCAGAACCTCCAAGATGTTATTAAAAATGAGATTTTAAGTACTACCTTGGATAGAGATTTAGTATTTGACCTCTCTGCTGCAGAGGTGATCAAAAATTGTGATGAAAAGGGCATGCTGATCCAGGAAATCTCTAAGATTTTTCAGCCCTCCTTTTCCAAATTGTCCAAGGGATTTTCAGTCACCTTGTCCAGTTTTGGCAGAAAATAAAATTAACAGTCTCAACTCAATTCAGGTAAACAGCCATTTTAGAAAAATGGCAAAGGAGTTCACAAAAGAAGTCCAAAACCAAAGACAGTCCAGCAAGTCTGAATGACTGTTCAAGAAACCTTGTGACCCCCCACCCCCGCCCCACCCTGGTGCCATTTTTCTTCCAGAAATTCTGAATATCAAATGTTCTCTTTGTTGACAGACTGTTTCAGACAAATGGGTTCTAAAAATCATTCATCAAGGTTACAGATAGCAGTGGAAGGACATTCCTCCTTTCTATGGCTTCATTCATCATCCTCTAGTTCAGAATCCTTTATTTCCACCTGTTTTTCATCACATGCTGTCCCAAAGAGTGATAGAACCAATTCTTCCTTCCCAGTTGGGGAAGAGTTATTCAAGGATGTTCCTATTGCCAAATAAGGACAACGCTTAGAGATCAGTTCTGCAGCTTTCTTTTTTAAACCTATTTGTGGTAGTGCCCAAAGTCGAAATTATGTCACTTCACAACCTTTTACATCTTATTCCTCTTTCAGGTTTCCTGGTAATATTAGACTTAAAAGATGCTTATCATCACATCCCTATTCATATAGACTTCAGACATTTGTTAAGGTTTTGTATGTATGGATCACATTATTAGTTCTTTGGCTTCGCTTTTAACTCTCCACTGCACCAAGAGTGCTCACAAAGTGTCTTGATCCAGTTATAGCTCATTGCAGGCTACAGAGTGTCCACATTTTTCCACATTTAGATAACTTGCTTATCTTTGCAGAGGATTTTTCTCCATGCAAGAAGGCCTGAAAGACAGATGCGTTTTCTTTTCTTTAGACAGGAATGTTCCTGTATGTTTTTGTACTCTTTTCACTTATATCCAGGGTACTTCTGAAGATTCAGAAGGAATCTCCCAAGATCAATGTGGTGACGCTCTCTCTTGTGTGAAAGATCTCTTACACAAGCTGGGATTCCAAGAGAACATTCAAAGGTCTTTCTTGATTGTGTTCTTGAGATGTCAGCTAGACACCTCAGTTCAAAGAGCTTTTCTTTCACATGAAAATAGATATTTATTTAGATCTACTTCTAAGATTTTCTACTCAGGCATTAGTCACTGTGAGGGAATACCTCAGGATTTTGGGTCTCATGGCATCTCTGTTTCTCATGATACCCATAACAAGACTCCACGTGAGAAAGATACAGTGGTATCTGAAATCTCTTTGGTCCCAGCATCAACACCCTTTATCTTTTTGAATCCCAGTACTGGGGTTTGTCAGAAGCAAAATCTTTTGATGGAGACAGCAGATATCCTTAAGTCCAGGTCCTTCTCCCTCCCTACTTCAAATTAGTCAGTTACCACAGATGTTTTGGACTTTGCTTGGGGATCATTTTCAGGAGCGATAAAAATGCAGGGGTGTGGAACACCAAGGACAGATGCAAGCACATAAATACCAAGGAGATGCTTGCACTGCTCAAGGCAATCAGCTCTCTGAACTATGCGTGGTCCTTGGTATCTCTTCAAATGATCACAGACAATACCATGGTAATGTGGTACATCAACAGACTAGAAGTAACCAGGTTGTACCCCCTTTGCAGTCTAGCCATGTTAGCTTGGGAGATAGCTTCACAGCACAATTACAATCTACAAGCATCCTACATTCTGTCAGAGGAAAAATGTTGTGGCATACAAGCTGAGCAGGTCCAGGGCAGACCCTCAAGAATGGAAACTAGATCAAGGGGTCTTCCAAAATTTGATCCATCTATGGGGAGTTCAGAACTCTTTGCCTTCTTTCTGAACAATCAACTGGAAAGATTATGTTCCAGGGCTCTATGCAAGAAGGCCTGAAATACAGATGCCTTTTCTTTTCTTTGGACAGGAATGTTCCCGTATGTTTTTGTACCCTTTTCACTTATATACAGGGTACTTCTGATGATTCAGAAGGAATCTCCCAGGATCATTGTGGTAACTCCTTTTCACCAAGGCAACTGAGATTCTCTTTTCTTTTGGAAATGACAAGGGGCAATTAGCACAAGCTTCCTCACAGACAGGATCTACTCACACAAGAAAAGGGTGTTTGATATACCCCAACATCAGTCATCTTCAATTGACTGCCTGGATGATAGGGTCTTAATTCCTTTTAGGTACCTGTTTACTGAAGGCATGCAGCAGGTACTAATGGAGGCAAGAAAGCCTGCTACTAGAAAATCATTTATTAGCAAATGGAAAAGGTTTTCTAGTTGGTACCAACAATATAACCAGCACCCATTCAGGGCTCGTTGTTCTCTAGTTTTAAAATATTTGTGTGAGTTACTATCCTATGGCCTTTCTTATTCCTCTATCAAGGTTCATTTATAGGCCATTTGCACATGTCTGCCCATGGATCCTCTTCTTTCAATGTTGCATCATGTCAAAATGTTTTTGAAAGGGATTTTGCATAAGAGGCCTCCAAGAAACCCGGTGGCCCCTCCTCTGGATCTTAATTTTGTGTTAGAGAAGCTAACACTTCCTCCATTAAACCAGCTAATCCAGCTGACATGAGGTTCTTAACATGGAAAAAAGTTAATCCTTTTATGCCTAAAGTGATATAATGAGTTTACATTAAACCAAACTATACATCTTCCTGAACCTAAAAATGAAGGAGGAAAGGATACTCCATACTTTGGATGTCCACACACAACTCGAGTACTGTCCTGACAGAACTAAATCTTTCAGATCTTCTCATCAATTGTTCACTTGTGAAGGTAAGAAGAAGGTACAACCTGTGTTAAAACAGACTACTTCCAAACGGTTGTCTAAGGCCATTACCTTTTGTTATACTGACTATAACAAACCTAGTCCAGGCAGGGTCAAGGTCCACTCTAGCAGGGCCTTGGCTTCATCAATGACTTTTTGGAATGGGTTGGATTCTAGAAGCATACCTGTCAACCTGGAAACATCAAAAATCTGGACAAAAGCCCATGAAAAGTAGGTGCAACTGGCCAAAAAATCGGGACACTTATTAACATAAAATCTGCATACATAATCGTGTAACCCCACCCACTCTAATGGAATTGTGGGATATCAACATGAAGATTGAAGTTAGTAAATAAAAATAAATAACAGCAGACATTTGAATTTCAGACTTCATATCCCTCAGAAAAATACATAGTAATGCAAAACCTGTTATTTGAGCAACTATCTGAATTTACAGAAGCAGGTACTAGACAATGAAAAACAAGGAATGTGTGCAGCATTAAAAAGGTATGGGGGATCCGTTAGTGAAGAGTTTATGCCTCATTTTATCCCTGTTAACAGAAAGTTTAAGGAAAGAAAAAAAATCACAAACCACATTACTACAAAGTGGCAAGACAGAAAACTACAGACATTCAAAGCAGAACTACTCCACATCTAAAAAGTTTCTCAACAAAACTCGGTACAGTCCCAGCCCCATTAGGATGCAGTGGCGGCCCCATTCCTAGTATACTAAAAAATGATGTCTAGCAGCTTCTGCAGCAAGTCTTGGTCAGAATGGGAACATATCAGCTCACCAAACACATAATGAAACATAGAATGTTTTAAAGTTATAGCATCAACTGGCAGATAAACAATGTTGAAAAGTCAGTTTAGATGAATGCAGACCAACACAGAGGCATGATAATGCATTTTTATTTGCAGAGAAGAGTACCACAAATCAGTGATATATTGCTGAATTAAATAATGCACTAAAGGTGTAATGTTAAGTTGTCAATCTCGCCTTCATTCTTGCTGGATGGGTTCGGAGCCGAACCTCGGCTCCGACTCGGCCTATTACTAAAGCTCGAGAGCTATTTTTACCGGCTCGAGACTATCCTATGTCCCATAATGCTATGCATGATATACCCAGATCTCGTTTGCCACTTCAGCTACGAGGTTGCGTCTTTTTGCCGGCTCCAGGTTGTATTAATCTTTTTCTTGTATTTAGTCAGTTTTTTGGGTTCTAACCTTAGTGATAGTTATTCCTAGTTACTACCCTATAGATCCCTGTTTAGAATCCCCTCTTAGGTAGTTTTTTTCTTCAGTTTTCCCCTCACTGAATAGTTAGGCCTTTGGCTAAACTTGTTCTATTACAGTTCTGTAGTAGTAAATCCCTTTGGATTTTTTCTGTAGATTTTTTTTTTCTTGTATGTGTGTGCCTAGAGTTAAACTGTGCTAAAAAGTGTTGGGTTTTTTGTTTTACTTGGTCTGTTACAAGCTCTTTGTGTGTGTGTGTGTGTATGTGTGTGTGTGTGTGTGTGTGTGTGTGTGTGTGTGTGTGTGTGTGTGTTGGCTGATTGTGACTAGACCACTTAGAGTTGTCTTTTTCTGCCCGTCATCCTTGTTTCAGGATGTTGAAAGACACCAAGGTCTCGGGCTTCAAGAAGTGTGACTCATGCTGTCAGAAGATGTCTCTGACAGACAGTCACACTTCTTGTGTATATTGCTTGGGCACTCTGCACCTGCAGGACTCTTGTTCTGTCTGCCATGCGTTCAGTCCAAGAGTCCAGCAGGAATGCAGAAACAAACTTATTTTTAGAGGCTTGTTGAAGCCTGAAGGTTCCCCGGCTAAGCCTTCATCTTCTTCCAAGCCTGCCAAACCGTCGGCTCCATGTTCGGAGCCATCACCAAGCGGCGCTACTACTACTACTACCTCTGCATCGGTTCCAGCCAGAACCGATGATTCGATGCCTCAGTCGGCTCCGATTCTGCTGTCGAAGCCATCTTCGAGCAGAAAGCATTCCAGGTCTCCTTCCCTGGAATCTGTCCATTTGGCTCCGAAGTCTTCCTTGTTATCGGAGCGGAGTCACAGGTCCCATTCCTCTCGGTCTTCCAGGCTGTCAGACCATGACCTCAAGAAGGTGGTTAGCAGACTACTTAAGTCACAGGCACTGGCTCAAATGTTGCATAGCCCTCCTCATCAGGCAGTGGCTATCACTACTCCCTCTTCGATTCCTCCTCCGACTCTTCCCTTGAGTTCAGAGCCGGAGATCGCAGGGGTCGGGACCATCAGAACATCGGAGCAGATACCACTCCTTTCGGCTCCCTCGTTGGCTCCGATCTCTTCCTTGGTTCCATCCTTGAAGGGATCCGGGTGCCGGGACTCCCTCGTCGGTTCCAAGGGGGCGAGTGGCATCGGACCCTTGTCTGACCCTGTTCTCCCTCTCGGAGCCTCGGTGCAGGTGAGTTCGGCCCCGACATTGGCCTCGGAGCCATCCCTCTCGGTGTCGGGAGGAGTCCTTGTCTCTTCAAAGTGGGGAACCCTTTCCTGCTTGATAGGGGCGCCTTTGAGGTCATGAGGAGTGTGCTGGCTCCTGTGCCTGCTCCACGGTCGGCTCCTTCGGCTCCTCTCTCTATGGTGCCTGCTTCAGTCTCTATCCGCCCTTCCGATCCCGAGCGTGGAGAACCAACGCTACAGGTACCCCCATTGGGTATATTCTCCTATTCCGAGGCCTCCCCTGATCCTTCAGAGGAGCCCCCTCGAAAGAGAAAATGCAAGTGGAAGCATGTAGATTCCCCTGAGTCAGTCACGTCCCCAAGGTCCCCCTCTGAGGATGTCTAATTTTCTGACATCCTGGAGACTCTTAAGCAGAGGGGAACCTGGTCTGCCCTTAACCCTTCCAAGGATGAGTCGGTGTACCTAGATGCATTTGGTTCTCACCCTTCCACCTCCTGGGTGTCTCCGCCTTTCGACCCACTCATGGATGTGGTTGCTCGAAAGGCGTGGATGGCTCCGGATACTATGGAACCAACTCCCCGGAGGCCTACAAAATTTATTACAGCCCCTTCTGACAAGCAGTTTCTAACTAAGGGCGTCCCTGTTGATGCCATGGTGGTAGCGGTGGCCACTAAAAAGGAGTTGGCTGACCCTTCAGTACCTGTCCATCCTCCTAATAAGGAATCTAGGACTATGGACAAGTATGGCAAGCGGATGTTTTCTTCAGCGACCTTTGCTATGCGGTCGCTGAATTATTTGTGTCATTTCACCCGTCTCCAGAGAGGCCTTCTCAAAGAACTGGGTGATACCTGACAGGACCCATCAGCTGCGGGGTCTCAGGAAAAGATCAACTCCCAGCTGGGGACCCTGAACTCTATTGTCAACTCCTCCATGCGGCTCATTTCCTATGCAGCCGATGGAGTGAGTAGGGCTGCAGGCACGGGCATTGCTCTAAGGAGACATGCCTGGATGCGGCTTTGAAATTTTGCTGACCCCTTCAAGGTGTCCTTCCCTAACACCCCCTTTGATGGTTCTGCCTTGTTTGGACCTCAAGTGAAGGATACATTGACCAGGTGCGAGCAGGAAGGCAAGACTCTCTCTGCCGTAGGAGTCCATTTTTCTACCCCTTCTAGACCATACCCTAAGGGTCATAGGAGTGGGAAAATGTGGTTCCGCAAACCTCAGGGAGTACTGCCTGATGCACGTGGTGAGCTTCCCTCCAGAGGCAGAGGAGGGAACAATAATAGACGCTGCCCAAGGGGCAGGGGGGGGTCCGCAGAATCAGGGTAGCAGAGAATCCTTCTCTGACAAACCCTTCCAGCACCCCTGAGGAGCTGCCCAACTGTCCACCTTCGGAGGCAGTCGGGGAAGACTATCACTGTACCCAGAAGCCTGGCATTCCCTCACGCAAGACAAATGGGTACGGTCGATCATATCCGAGGGTTACAAAATTCCCTTTATTCACACCCCACAACAGCCAAAAGGGCCCCTTCCAGACGTTCCACCTGGTCTGAGGGATCAAGCAGCACTAGAAATTTCAAAGCTGCTAGAAAAAAGAGCCATCCAGCCAGTCCCAGCAGACTAGCAAGGATCCGGAGTCTACTCCAAGTTCTTTTTGGTACCAAAAAAGACAGGGGACTGGAGACCTATTTTGGATCTCAGCAGGCTGAACAGGTCTGTTCAAAGAACGAAATTCCGGATGGTCACGCTTCAGTCCATTCTACCCTTTCTGGGTCCGGACAATTGGATGTGCTCCATAGACCTTCAGGATGTGTACTATCATATCAAAATGAACAGGTGCTCCAGGAGGTTTCTCCGCTTCCGGCTGGGAGCCAGCCACTACCAATTCAGAGCCCTGCCCTTTGGCCTCACCACAGTCCCCAAGGTGTTTAGCAAATGCATGGCAGTGGTTGCAGCTCACCTGAGACGACAAGGATTCCAGGTGTTTCCATACTTAGACGACTGGCTCCTTACTGCCACCACCAAGCGTCAGCTACTCCACTCCAGAGATTATACCCTCCAAATTTACAACGAGCTAGGTATCTCTATAAACCCCAAAAAGTCTGCCTTGTCGCCTTGTCAATCTATTACCTTCATAGGCACCGTTTTAAACACTATGGAACTGTCAGCAAAACTTCCTGTACAAAGGATTTCAGACATTCGCGATCATGTTCAAATCCTACTACAAGAGAGCAGAGTCCAGGCCAGATTCGTACTAAAAACCCTAGGTCTCATGGCAGCAGCCATCACATTACTCCCCCTAGCTCGCTTTCACATGCGGATCCTGCAATGGATGCTGTTTTCCCAGTGGTCCTTTCAACAGCTTCCAATGTCACACAGCATTCTAATCACTCAGTCATGCAAAAGGCACCTTTCGTGGTGGATGGTCTCCCCTCAGGTTCTTCAGGGCAGACCTTTTTTCCTTCCTCCTCCTGTGGCTACTGTGACAATGCATGCCTCCCTGATAGGGTGGGGGGGGCATTTTCAAGGCAGGACAGTACAGGGCACATGGCAACCTTTCGAAGGCCACCTGCACATAAATGTCTTGGAAATGAGAGTGGTACTTTTAGCGTTGCAGGCCCTTCAAGACTCTCTACCCACCGGGACTATTGCAATTCAGACAGACAATATGTCTGTAGTGTGGTACATCAACAAGCAGGGCGGAACCAGGTCCTACCCCCTATGTCGGGAAGCACTCAGACTTTGGCAGTGGGCGATCTCTTCTCAACGGTTTCTGGTAGCAATGCATATCCCCGGGAAGTCCAACGTCATAGCGGACAGGCTGAGCAGAGCCATTCTCATGCCCCACGAGTGGTCTCTCAACCAGCTAGTAGCGGAAAAAATTTTCAGAAGGTGGGGTCAGCCTTGCTGCAATCTTTTTGCAACCCCTCAAAACAGCAAGTGCCAAGATTTCTTCACCCTCTTCCCTCTCCCAGGTCTTCCCCCCAGAGACGCTGTAGTCCACAATTGGCCCCGGGGTCTTCTGTGTGCTTTTCCCCCCTTTCCCTTAATTACTCAGTTAATCCAGAAAGCAACTGTTTTGAGATCCAGAATGATCCTTGTTGCCCCTTACTGGCCTCGACAAATTTGGTTTCTGTTCCTGCAACATCATCTACTAGATCAGCCCTGGCATCTAGACCCAGCGCCAGATCTTCTGACACATCAGTTGGGCGGGCTGCATCTATCTCTCCAGTATCTCAACCTCACAGCTTGGTTGCTCCACTTCCAACCCTAGCCAGGCTTCCCTCAATCTCTCATTCAGTTCATGACATCATCCTCGCTTCACACAAGTCTACTACCAGAAAGACTTATGCTAGCAAATGGAAGCATTTCTCTGTTTGGGCAGGGGAGAAACAAGTTGACCCTTTTACAACTCCTGTCCATACAGTTTTAGAGTTTTTGGCAGAACTTTTTCAAATGGGTTCTTCTTCAGCCACCATCAGGGTTCAGCTGGCAGCTATTGCGAATTTTCATGTTGGATTGTCAGAGACAAGCATTATGTCACACAAACTTTGTAAAACCTTTCTAAAAGGAACCCTCTTACTTAGGCCCCCGGTAAAAGATCCTCCCCCACCATGCGACCTAAATTTGGTGCTGTCATCTTTAATTCTCCCTCCCTTTGAGCCTGCGGCTTCCTGTTCGTTAAAGTTGCTCTCTTGGAAAACTCTGTTCTTAGTAGTCATCACTTCAGCGAGAAGGGTATCGGAACTTCAAGCCCTTTGTGTTCGCCCTCCTTACCTTGTTTTTCTCAAAGATAGAGTGTCACTTAGGACTAATCCGTCCTTTTTACCCAAAGTACTCTCTGAAAAAAATCTGAGTCAGACCATCGATCTTCCTGTCTTCTTCCCACTTTATACCAATAGGTCTGAACGGAAGTTACATTGTCTGGATGTTCACCGTCAATTACGCTTCTACCTGGATAGAACCAAGCAGATGAGGAAATCAGAACAGCTCTTCCTGTCTTACGTGGAAGGGAAGCAAGGCCTGCCAGTTTCCAAAGTAACCTTGTCCAGGTGGTTGACCTCTGTTATCATGTTGATTTACCAATTGAGGCATAAACAGCTCCCTATTAAGCCCAGAGCTCATTCAACCAGAGCATTAGCTTCTTCAGTAGCCTTTCAGGCAAGATTGACAATGGATTCCATTTGTGCAGCGGCCACATGGGCCTCTCCTCATACCTTCATTTCTCATTACAAGCTGGACATGACCTCTAGAAGTCAGGCTGATTTTGGTTCCACTGTACTCAAGAGTTTGTTCCATTGAGTCACCCAGGACTAAGGTGCTAGGGATGCTGCAAGAATGAAGGCGAGATTGACAACTTAACATTGAGAAGTTATGTACTTACCATAACGTTCCATGTTAGTTGTCTTTTTCTCGCCTTCTTTCTTGCGTCCCACCCTCCATCCCCCTAGCCTGGCTAGACCGCGAGTATCTTCTGAGATGTGTTATCATGAGAGTTATCTCCTTAGCTACCTCTCTTCCTTTTCTTGTTAACTCTTATAAGAGTTTTATATATGTATATATATATATATATATATATATATATATATATATATATATATATATGTATATATATACAAGAGCTTAGATATATAGAGGTATATATATATATATATATATATATATATATATATATATATATATATATATATGTATATATATATTCTCTGTCATGGTGGGAACATGTATGTCCATAGTGTTAGTTATCAAACGAGATCTGGGTATATCACGCCTAGCATTATGGGACATAGGATAGCCTCGAGTCAGTAAAAATAGCTCTCGAGCATTAGTAATAGGCCGAGTCGGAGCCGAGGTTAGGCTCCGAACCCATCCAGCAAGAAATAAGGCGAGAAGAAGACAACTAACATGGAACGTTATGGTAAGTACATAACTTCTCATTTTATCCCATTAAATTAAAAATAATACAGGTAGATTAATCCTACACAAGCTGTTTCCCTACAGTGAACTAAGAGAACCAAACACTAAATGATATTTTTGGCAATGCTGTTGACCAACAGTGCACCCACCCTTGCAACCAATATACTCATACCTAATACACAAAGCACACTAGCCAGGAGCCAAACCAGACAACCAAGCCTAGTAAGGCAGCAGTGTTAATTTCACTGGTAGCCCATTATCATTGTAAATCTGAACATAAGAATCCAAATGCCTAAACACCAATAAACCCTCAAAAATGATACCAAGTGAAGAAAATGGAACAAGGAAATCACGGCAGTCAAAACAATGTTAAAACTTTAAACTTTAATGTAACAAAAAATTTAAGTACTTTCATCCTTAAGTTCAGGACTTCTTCAGACGACGTCCTGAATTTAAGGACGAAAGCACTTATGTTTTTTTTTTTTTTTTTAAATTAAAATCTGAAAGTAAAATAAACTGAAGACAAGTGCAGTATCCCAGCTTAAGCCAGTTGTGCATTCTAGTGTACATTTTGTGTTTAAAAACAGGAAAGAATAAATAAGCTTTGGACAATCTGCAGTTTAGAAAGAAAAAAGCCCCAGTCACTTAAATTAAGAAAATGCACTTTTATTGTAATAGCACCCCCTCACCCCATTACCTGGGGCATTTATGTACAGAAATTAATGTCCTTAAGGTCAATAGATCCATTCCTCCATACTTACAAAATTGGCCAGTCAATGAGTTGGCTCCTTCATTTCGGAAACTATGGAGCAGTAATCCTGGACTTCTAAAAGTTCTTTTTGGGTTTATGTTTTGCCTTTACCGAAACTAAGGCAGAACATGATGCTAGTAAATGAACGAACAATTTGAAAATTGTTGTTCTGCTGCTGTAACCCATCTCAGCACTCCTACAAATGAGTACTTATGTTGACTTGTCAGATGCAAAGCCCTCTTTCATTAGCTGTCGCAAGTCATGGGTGGGCCTGTGGCCATAAACAATTTTTGTTTTTTAAAAAGCTTTCTTACAGGCAGTCAGGGCCCAGGGTCAGGCACTGTCTTATGATGCTGACATCATCAAGCACACATTGCACATTGATGATGTCATCGTAATCTAAAAAAAATTGTAAATTAATAAACAAAAATTCGTGATTTAACGGGGCCACTTGTGAATTCATGGCACTCCATTATTTTAACCTCAAAACTGGGGAATTCCAAGGAATTCAGTACGGTTGAGAGGTATGTCTAAAAGTATTCTAGTAGCTCCTACTTTGTCCTCTGTACATAGATTTACAAAGCACTGTAAGTTTGATTCCTTCTCTAGGTCCAGATCAAGCTTTGCTAGGAACATTCATCAGGGGCTCCCGGATTCTTCCCCATCTGCCTCCCATATGTGGTTAGCTGTGGTAATCTACCCATAGAGCTAAAGCTACGGCAGCAATGAGCAGCATGCTGAACACAGTACAGTTCTGTAAGTTGAACTTGCCATAACAGTAGATGTTAAAATGAGCACTGCTGCAGTAGCCGTTCTCTCCCTCCATCTCCTTGTTTTTTGATGTGTTTTTTTTTTTATGCCAGGGTGTGGACATTTAATTTTGTTGTTCTTAGCATTGCCCTTTCAGGGCTCAGCCTCACTATCTCTCTGCTGGCAAAAAAGCTTTGAAGGGCTTTGCGCCCAGACTTCTCTGTTAGTTCAGCTTGAGCTGCTTGAAAGTTTGGGCACATGGAAGGTGTCCTGAAGCTTTGGAAGTTGGCCAGCTGTAATATCCTTGGCAAGATTTAACCTCCTTTAGCTAAGGCTACTGCAGTGGAGATCATTCGAACATCTACTGTTATGGTAAGTTCAGCTTACACAGCTGTACTTTTTTATTATATCCAAGTCTCTAGATTCCACATTGGCTAATATTAGACCTATTTGCCACATTGTTTTGCTTTTTGTATCAGTTACATGCTGTTTCATAAAAAGTAGGTCCAAAAGTTACACCAAGATCTTTTATTTATGTTTCCAAGTACATCATGCAGTACTACTTTATTTTAACTTATATTAAATCGTAGTATTTCATGTTTTAATTCTATTATATTCATTTACTGTTTAATATTTATTTAATATTCATTCTAACAGCCCATGCTTCGATGTCGCTCAGAATTATTTAGAGTTCAGTTTATACATTATTGTCTATTACAGCCCCCGGGAATATATTATATATTCAAACTTTCTAAACTTCGAATCCCATATGTTCGACAACATATGATCGAAGTTTAAAAGTTTGAATATATAATAGAACAAAAAAAAAACTTACCTTAATGGTGCAGGCAGGGGGGCAAGCCTTTAAATTTTAGTCTCTATGATCTAGTAATGTAACATGCAGTCAAATGGTTTAGATATATCTAAATAAACCAGTACACACTACTACTTCTTATACAGTAAAGAAGAAAGTTTATCAAAAATATTATATGAGATATTAAGAGTTGAGTGTCCCTTGATAAATCCATGCTGTACCTTGTCTAGATGAGATCCATACTTATTATCCCTTAACAGCATTTGTAATATGCATTTTTAAGATATTTACCAGTCTTGAAAGTTAAGTTGATTGGTCTATAACGAGACATATCCTCTTTATTTTCCCCTTTGTAAATGTGAGTTGCATATGCCTTCTTTCACTCATTACGTTTTGCTCTACCCTGTGCTCTTTAAGTGATTGATGGCTAGCTAGCGCTTTTCACAGGCTGGGTAGATAAGTACCCCATTTGGGATTACCTTCCATTTTACTAATTTTTGTGAACAAAGTTTCACTTTTCTGTCAGCAGTTATTGCTGAGGGATGCGACTGGTTTTCTTAGTGGTTGTCACTAAAAATGAAGTTTAAAAGTTTACTGTGGAGAAAATACCTTTGAAACGTTTAATTTTTGAGAGAAAAAGTTTTACTTTTCTGTCAAAAATTATATCAAGTTTTTTTCATACAGGTTGTACCATCAACTGTCCAGCCTCTTTTTTTTTTTTGGTAAAGACATGGACCAGGCTGTAGGCCCTTCTGCTCCCCCTTCTTCTGCAAGAAGAAGTTATATGGGAGTCATCAGTCTTCAAGCTGAATTCCTCATTCCCTCAGCCATTGAAGAGTGATGCAGATGTCGCCATTTCAGCTGCTTTTGAGGGTTCATCAGTTTATCTCCATCCCTCTGGTGTTTCTCCTCGAGACACTACTAAGAACCAGGAGACAGGCACTTCCTCTGTGACATTTTTACCTGTCTCCTTCAGACAAGGAGAACCACATTTGGTGCTGGACGAAGGAACAGATGATGCTGTCCCTCAGAGCCAGCAACTCTAAGGAGCTTAATTCCTGGGGGGGGGGGGGGGGTCAGGAAAAGAAAAATGAAAGTTAGGCATTTTTCTTTTGTTTCACATGGGATGGATTCTTCCTAGAATTTTAAAAGAAAAATATTTCCCCACTGTCAGATTCTGATTTTTAGTTTGAGGAAGAGGAATTAGTTTTAGGTAATGTTTTTCAGTTGCTTACACCACAAAGGGAGCAATTAGATTCTGAAAAAAAAAAGTTTTTTTTTCATATTCCCTCCCTGAAGAGTTATCTTTTTCCTTTATTGCAGCCAGAATGCAAGAGTTGTTTTGGTGGGAGCAAAAAGAAATTCCAGAATTATAGCAAATATATTTTGACTTATTGCAGGTCAACTTTCCTCATCCTGCAGCTGTTCCTCCTGTCTTGCCAGAATTACAGAATGCTTTCTTGGTAGCCAGCAGTTTGTTGAACAGTCAACCTCCTACCCCCAATAAGTCAAATAAATTATTTAAGGTTCCTCAGACACACATTCACATTTCTCTTTTCAAACCCCAGATCAGAACCTACAGTTATTTCCATGTTAAAAATACATTTTGCCAAGCATCTTTTGGGAGCTAACCCTATTTCTTCAAACAAAGATGGAAAAACATTTGATACATTTGAGAAGAAAGTTTATTCTTCTACCAGCTTACCCTTCAGAATAGAGAATGATCTGGTTCACATGTTCAAGTTTCTGCTGGCTTCTTTTTATAATATAAGAAAATCAGTTGGTGATCTCTCTTTATCAGAGATTAAGATGTGTCTGAATTCTTTAATATCTTCTGCTTCTCAGGTAACCCAATTCTCTTTAAAGTTTGTTTATGCTACTGCTGAAGATGCATGTAGAACAGCTTCTACTGGGTCCATGATAAAGTTTGCCTGGTTATGTTTCTGGAGTTTACCAGATGATGGAGATTCTGAATGATCCCTTGGATTAAGAGGAATTATTTGGCCCTTCCTATTCTAACAATTCGTAAAGGATTTGCTGTAAGAGGAAAGTTAATTTAGGGAGTTATTCAGATTTATTAACTCTTCATGCCAAAATATAAAATTTATTTTTTATTTTTATTTATTTATTTATCATTTGTTGACCAGGAAAGTCCGACTAGGTTCCACAGAGCCTGTTTTCAGCGGAGGCCCGGGGAGAAATGCTCCAGATGCATGTCTTTGGAATGTGGGAGGAAACCGGAGTACCCGGAGGAAACCCACGCGAACACAGGGAGAACATGCAAACTCCACACAGAAGGCACCCCAGCCGAGAATCGAACCGGAGAACCTCTTGCTGTGAGGCGACAACGTTAACTGCTGCACCACTGTGCCTAAAAGGAACTTTCCTTCTGGTTCAGGCTCCATTTGTATGAAATCGAATAGGCAGGCTCATTAAGGCACAAGCAAACAATTATTCAAAAAGGAAATGACAGTCTCAAAATAGAAGGGAGGATCCTCACCAAACCAAGGACAACCTAAAAATGCTGACTCTTCTTGTTTTTACCCCTTTCCACCCTAGTCAAAGTCATGTCTTCACTTCCTATTGTGGAACCAGATATCTTCAGACACTTGGGCTCTGAGAATCATTCAGGAAGGCTACAGCTTGCAGTGGGAGTCCTTTCTCCCTTTTCAAGAGATTTCTCCTCATCCATCCAATCAAGCCTCCCTGTTTCCTCCTATAATAGAGCAAATGATGTTTCAAGGGGTCATAGAACCAGTTCCCCCTGATCAGAAGGGAATGGATTTTATTCAAAATTGTCTGGTGCCAAAAAAAGAAGAAAGCTGGAGACCTGTCCTAGACCTTTTTTCTAAAACTTCACATCAAAGTCTCAAAATTTAAAATACTTTTCCTATAGTCTTTGTTATTTCTTCATATTCATCATTCCCATAGCAGAAGTAGCCTTTAGGCTATATGAGTTGTTTTCTGCCTAAGAACAACAACCAATCAGCTTCAAAGCTCTACCCCCCTCCGCTCCCTGCACCATCACTCTGACTGCTGATTGGTTAATCCTAAGGAGGGAAATCAATAGTTTAGAGTGAAGATTTCTTCAGTACTTTCTTTCCATCTTGAGAAGATGCATCTCTCAGACATCACAAGTACAGCAATTGGCTAAGAGCTTTCTTTCTGGCAGAGAAGTCTTCATTGGGGATACCCTCCACACAGAAAGTATTGCTCTTTTAATGAAAATAATATTTATTTATTTTTTTTGTTACTAAAAATGGTATTTCCCCTTTAAGAAACCTGGTATTTTTTCATAATATCAGAACTTTCCCGCCAGGGACTGTTATGTTTAGTTACAAGTGTCTGTTAATGTATTTGGGGCTAATTTTATGAGGAAATTATGTACCGCTTGTGTAAAGTTATGCTTTTTTTAAGATAAACAGCTTGGCCTTATTATGTGGACATTCTGAGTGAATTGTCTACCATTCTTCCTAGTGAAGAAAGTTCTTTTTTTTTAATCAAACTATTTCTACCCTGTCCCAGGTACATAAACATGCTCTGCTGAGTGCGTATAATTGTGTAGATGCAATGTCTAGGGCAACTGCTACTGCTACAGTGTTAAGAAGATATGTTTGGGTGCATAACCAAACATTTGCTGATGAAGTGAAGTCTGAAATCTTAGATTATGCTTTAGATAAGCAGTTATCGTTTGTCTCTTATTTTATCTATTATTTATTTATTTTATTTTACATTTGGTGACCGGGATAGTCTGACTGGATATATGTCCATTTTCAGCGGAGGCCCAGGGAGAAAAGCTCTATACTTACAAACAGATAAAGACAAGTAAGTTACAATATATGCACAAACATATTGTATTAACATACAAGTTACAGTCTCACATTTCAAGCCTATGAAGAACAGTTTATATTCAGATATATACAAATATGTTACAGTTTCTCTTATCAAACCTATAGGTACAGCTATATACAGAGTATCTGCAAAGATGTTACAGTTTCTCTTTTCAAACCTTTTAGTGTAAGAGGTAAATCGCTGTGAATAAAAATTGCAGGGATATGGAAGTAGATGAGGCTTTAGTCAGGGTTAGAGCAAGGACATAACCAGTGAGTTTTAAAATACTGGGTTAGATTTTTTTTAGCTGATTAAGGGAGGTGTTCAGAGTAAGGTCAGATGGGAGCAAATTCCCGGTTTTGCCAACTTTATCCCATCTATTTTATCCAGGTTTTCCAATAATATGATGAAAGGACAAAATTGATTCAGGGATTTTTTTTAAACATTTTTCACTTACTCCAATACAAATTTTATAGGCCTCCTAATTTCACAAAAAAAAAGCCACATAAACAAAACCAGCCTTTTTCTAGCAAAGAGTTAGCTAAAAAAAGATGTTCCGAAGGAAATAAGAACAGGAAATAGGGATCATTTCAGGAATAAAGGGACATATCGCTAGTACAGAATGACAGTGCGAGCATTCTTTCCCCTTCCTGCTCCTTTGGCCAATTTCTTTATAAATCTCTCTCATAAACTAGTCCTCAGTACTCCCCTTTGACAGAACATTGGTTTAGACTCCTGGGTACTAAAAGTGGTACAGGAGGGTTACATATTGCACTGGATGCAAAAACATTCTTTTAGGGGAATTCCTACCCACCCTCTGAACCAAACAGAATTCTTTCCTCTGGTTCTTCTTTGTTTGCTCATCCAAGGAATCATAAAACCAATGCTCACAAGTTAAAGGGGCAAAGACTGCTATTCCATTATGTTTCTGATATAACAGAAAGAGGCCTCTTGCAGATCAGTACAAGATTTTTCATTTCTAAGTCTTTATGGGAAAGTACCAAAATTCAAGATGTTGATCTTACAGAACATGTTACCCCTCATTCTTCCCATGAGCCACTTGGTAACTTTAGACTAGAAAGATGCCTATTACCACATTCCCATAGCCGCCCACAGGCTAAAGAAAGTTTCTAAGGATGGTCTTCATAGTGTTGCATTTCTAATCCTTGGGACTTCCTAGCATGGAGAAGCTGTGACTGGCCCAATTTCCAGAGTCATAGCATTCTCCCAAGCCGACATACATTTTATGACCAATGTCCAGACGTCAGGGTATTAGAAAGAAAGGTGTCCATCTTCAGTTCGTTCTAGCCATGCAGTCCTATGCACTTCACATGTGTTCTTTATGCTCACAGTCTGTCGGTCAGCTCATGTTCCCAGAGTTCCTCTGCTTCCAGATAAATAAATATCTCACTGGGAAATTTCTTCTCTAATTAATGTTCAAAAAAGTTAATAACTGTTCTGTGGGAAACAAATTCCACATAAAGATTTTCACCCATTTTGCTTGTTTTGTTTGGGGCCCCATCATGATGCCTCTAACTACTCTGACTGTGCTAAATTCCATGCAAAAGCCCTTAAAGATAGAGGTGACATACTCACTGCATATATGGAATCCTTGTTGTCAGCCTCTTCGGTACCATTGCAATCCCTGTCTTCTGCAGGTTCCGCTAACACTCCAACTGCTAGTGTGATCCCAAAAAAGTGAAAAGATAAAAAACTTAGAGATCCAGAGCCTACAGAGAACATGATTGCATCAACCAAGGACCTTGTTGAGGTGCCTTTGCTGCCCCCAGGATTGGTGACTGCTAGGCCAGGACTCTCTGGAGCGACCTCTCAGAAAGCCACCATAGTCCCCTGTTTTCCCATGACAACCTCCTCCACTCATGCATCAGTCCCGTCTGACACCATTATGCAGGCATCAGCTTCTGGAGTCTGAGAAGTGATTCCACAAGGAGTCTTCACCCATCCACTGACTTCCAACATTCCTTCTGAAGTTGAGCTCTGTTGACTGTATTCCTTAGCCTCACCTGTTAAACAACAATTAAAAGCAAAGCATACCAAGGCCTCACCTCTGCCCTTGGTCCCCAGGCTGCAGGTCGAAGTCTAGGATCTGGTTACAATAGTACAGGAATTCATGGCCTTCATTAATGCCACAGAACCTTCACAGACTTCCAAAGTCTCCCCGGCTGCAGCCAAAAGGACTAGGAATGTAGCCTTCCAAGAGAAGGAAGACTCCTCAACCTCTAAAGATGGGGAAGAACTTACCTAGTCAGGTCACTTGCAATCCCAGACCTACCCTTATTTGGACTCTGATGACACTCTCTTCTGCCTCCCACATGAAGACCTTTCCTTCAGGGACACATTACATAAAATTAAAGAAGCCTTTAACTGGGAAGGTAAGCAGTTCTCCCAACCTCAGACACACTGCAGAGAACTACTAATCTTACCTTCCCCTTGACCTTTGGCTATTCCTCCAGTACATGCAGTACTAGAGGATGTATTTGAAGACATAGCCTTTCCAATAGATTCCTTACACCTGCTCCTGGAAAACCAGATAGGTTCTCTAGGGAACTTGACTCAGAAAAACATCCCTACAAAAATCTTAAAGCTGATCCCTCCATAGTCTCTAATGAAGCTACCAAAGGGGTTCCCAGAGGACCATCTAGGCACCTATTACCTAATGACAGGGAGAGCAAACTACTGGACAGGTTTGGAAAGAAACCTTTTACTTCTGCTACTCCAGCCATGACAGCATGAAATTGTCAATTTCATATGATAAAATATTTGGAATTAATTCAAGACAAAATGTTAACAAAACTCAATTCCATGTCAGGCAGAACCTCATACAAGGATATGCAGGACATTGATAGAGAAGCTTTACGGGTAGCTAAGCACTCCTTAAAATGTGGTTATGATGTCTTAGATGCTTCTTGTACTGCAGCTGCCACTGGATCAGTTATATGCAGGAATGCTTGGTTAAGAACTCAGCCATTGTCACACTAGGTTAAAGCACAATTACTGGCTGCTCCACTGGACAAAGACCTTCTGTTTGAAACCCCAGCAGAACAAATCTTTGAGAAACTAGACAAAAACGGCAAGCAGAGTATAAAATGGTTAAAGAAGTGTACTTGTCCCCAACCCTGAGATGCAGTAGAAACTACCCCTCTAAGCCTTGACCCTGCCCACGTAGACAAGAAAAGGGGAGGCCTACCAATGGAAAAAAGACCAAGGCAATCAATAAGATGGCAACCAGAACAGCCTCAAAGATCAAGTGCTGCCAAAAAGCACACCCAACATAGTGAACAGATGTGACTATTTGCGCCTTCTTCTTGGCCACTAACCCCCCCCCCCTTCCCGGACTGCTAGCAGGCAGGCTTCCCCTCTTCTTAAACCTGTGGAAGACCATTACAAGGGACCAATGGATCCTCAGCATTATAGAAAAGGGATATTTCACCCAATTCAGGCAAACTTCCCTCTTTTGGGGCATGCAGGACCTCCAAAGGAGCAAGAAATCCTCTTGCTACCAATTATCAATGATTTGCTGAGGCAAGAGTCCATACAGCCAGTTACACCAGGTCAAGAGGGGAAAGGGTTTTATTCAAGACTCTTCCTAATCCCAGAAAAGAAAGAAACTATAGACCTAGCCTAGATCTCTCAAGGCTAAACAAATTCCTTCCTGTGCCAAAATTCAAGATGCTAACTCTGCAAAAGCTTTTGCCCATGATTTTTCAGGACTCCTTCATGGTCACAATTGACCTAAAGGATGCTTACCTTCATGTTCCTGTAGCTCTCAGCCACAGAAAATACTTATAGTTTTCAGATTTAGGCTCCCACCTCCAGTTTTTATTGTACAGTTTGGGTTCCCCAACATCACAAGAATGTTCACAAAATGCTTGACTCCCAAAGAGCACATTGCAGAACACTCTGGGTGCATTTCTAGCCCTATCTTGATGATTGTCTCATCCAAGGAAGGTCCACTTAAGAAACCCTAGATGCCCTCCAGATGTCTGTAGGATGCTTCCAAAAGGTGGGTCTCACAGTGAATGTACAGAAATCTCAGATGATTCCGCAAACAAGGATCCTGTTTCTGGGTGCCATGACAGAATCCATCTAACAGAAGGCATTCTTCCCTCAGGACAAGATAGTCTTCCTCACACAGAAGTTAAACCACTTGCATACAAATCAACTTATCTCGACCAGGGAGTTCTTAAGGTTCCTAAGGTATATGGCTTCATGTATCCTAATGATCCCTTTAGCAAAGCTTCTCATGAGGAAAATCCAGTGGTTTCTCAAAATCATCCGGAAACACTCTCATTCCATAGAAACCCTTCTTTCCTTGCTCCCATGCCTCAAGAAGGAGCTTCTGTGGTGGAAATCTACCATACATAACAGTCCAGGAGCAAACTTCACTTGCCTCAGATAGACAGGTCCATGTCTACAGACAGCCCAGACATAGCTTGGGGAGTCCACCTAGGTTCAATGAGGGTACGGGGCATTTGGTCCCCAAAACAAAGACATTTGCATATCAATCTGAATAAAATGCTAGCAGTTTTTCTGGCCTTGAAAGCTTTCCAACAGCACTTGAGTCCAAGAACCCTGCTAATTTGGAGAGATAATACCACAGTCATGTGGCACATAAACAAATGAGGAGGGGGGGGGGCTTGTCTTATTCCTTGTGCAGCCTTACCAGACAGATCTGGACGCTGGCCCAGGACTTGTGACTCACTGTCTTTGCATCATACATACCAGGCCACAGCAATATGGAAGTGTTCCTAGATCTCACTACTCTGTGCAGAATCCTCTCCTCAGAACAAATAAACTCTGAGGTTCTTTTCCAGAACCCAAGAGAAGGGAGCCTGGAAGATAGATGCTTTCTCCTTCACTTGGAACCATACATTTTAGATTCTTTCTCCTTCACTTGGAACCAGAAATTCATGTACACCTTTCCCCCATTACCCTTGATTCTGAGGGTAGTTACCAATACCAGGGCTAACAGACCCAGCGTGAATCAGTTTTCCACCCCAACCTGACATGTCTCAATGTAGCTGCCTGGAGGATTGGTCCATAACACCCACCTCAATGCCTAATCCTAGGGAGGTGTTTTCTATTCTTAATGAGGCAAGAAAGATGAACACCAGAGAATCATACATGTCAAAATGGAAAAGATTCTCCATATGGTGTCATGGCCAATAGACTGTTCCATCTCAAGCAGATATTCATTTAGTATTGCTTTACCTGTCTCACCTATTTGAGCAAGGTCTTTCCTACACCAGTTTAAAGGTTCATGCTTCAGCAATTAAAGCTTGCTTACAAACTGCTCCACCACATTTCTCTCACCCGCACATGAAATTGTTGGTTCATACACTTAAGACCTCCCAGGAGGAACCCTATCTCTGCATGAGACTTAAATTATGTTTTGGAAAAGCTAATCCTGTCACCTTTCAAACTGGTTGCCTCTGCCTCCCTCAAGATGCTAACCTGGAAGGCCACCTTTCTTATAGCTATCACTTCAGCTTGAAGAGTCTGTAAACTGGAGACTCCCATGAGTATGGACCCCTTCAGTGTCTTCCTCAAGGGCAGGGTAACTGTCTGAACTAACCTTTCATTTATGCTCAGGATTGTTTCTGAACTCAGCCATAACCAGGTTATCCTTCTGTCACTTTTATTCCCATATCCACAAAACAAGACAGAAAGAATCCTCCATTCACTGGATGTCCAAAGTGCTACCTGGACAAAACAAAGACTGTGGACAGGGCAGCTCAGTTCTTGATATCTTTTGCAGAGGGAAAACAAGGCAGGCCTGTCTCAAATCAAACCATCTCAAACTGGATTGCAAACTGCATCAGGTTCCCTTACACACTGCATGGCCCCATTAGATCCCACTCCACCGGGCATGGGGCAACTACCACTGCCTTCCTCAAAGGAATGCCCACTCAAACAATTCTAGAGGCAGCCATCTGGAGTTCTCTTCACACCTTCAAAAAACATTGCAACTTAGATCAGGCATTCAGGGCCAGGACAGGTTTATCTCTGCCATCCTACAAATTATTATTTCTTAAAACACTGCCTTATCTCCTCCACCATCGGAGCAGCTTTGGGAATCTACCCAAGGGTCAGTATTGCAACTTTGACTACAAAGAACATATTACAGCTGTGTCCCACTTACCATAATTGTAGATGTTAGAGTAGATCAGTGTTGCAGTATATATTCCCTGCCTCCTGCCCCTAATCTAAGTAGGGACCTCATCTCCTTCTTCTTTTTATTGTCTGTTTGACTCATCCCAAACTTCTCCCTTTGTTTATTCCCTTTTGCATTTACAAACAAGACCAGATGGTTGGGGATGTCATGCTGTCCTCAGGCATCAAACTGCTTTTCTAGCTTAGAAAGAACTGAAGATGGCACCAAAGGGCAGCTTTATTATACCCCGACATCCGGATGATGGTCATAAAATGTCCGTCAGGTTGGGATGATGCTAAGACTCTGAAAATCAGTCACAAGCTTCGGCACGGCAGGAAGTCCCAAGGGTTAGTACCGCAACATCAAACTACATGAACATCTAAAATTATAGTAAGTAGGTCACAAATGTACTTTCTCTGTTTATGGGCTGCCTTTAAGATACTTCACTTCAAAATGCCTTTTTGACTCAAGAGAAGGTAGATTTTTATCTGGAATCTTTCCTGAACTTCTCCAATCAGTCTCAGACTTCTGTTAGAGAATTTCTCAGGATCCTAGTGTTGATGGCTTCTGTGATTCTCGTTATCCCTCTTGCCAGGTTGTACATGAGAAAGATGCAATGGTTTCTAAAAAGATACATGAAGCAGTCACATTCTCTGTAGTATCAAATTTCACGTTGGTGCTTTATGAAAAGCAGACTGCATTGGTGGTGATAAATTCAGTTCAACCCAGGTCTTCCCTTTTCTCCTCAGACCCCAGACCAATCTCTCATAACAGATATGCCAGATTTTCCTTGGAGAGCAGTCTCTATTGGAATAAAAGTGCAGTAACTGTGGAGTCCTTCACACAGGCCAAAATACATCAACATAAAGATGTTGACTGTAATCTGTGCCTTGAAGTCTCTCCATTATGTATGGCCCCACAGTCTCTTCAAGTGATTGCAGACAATGCCACAGTCATGTGGTACACAAACAAGCAGACAAGTACAAGTTGTACCTCCTATGCAGACTGGTAGGGATGGCCTGGTAGTTAGCTCTTCAATATTGCTTTACCCTACAAGCATCTCACATTCCATCAGAGAAAAACATAGTATCAGACATGCTCATACCTGTCAACCTGGAAAGATCAAAAATCTGGACAAAGGCCCATGAAAAATAGGTACAAATCTGTGCTATGATTAACATAAATTTGCATACATAATTATACAACCCCGCCCATTCCAATGGAATTGTGGGATACCAACTTTCAAACGCAAATCGAAGAACAGCCAAGCAAAATATGGCCCCGGGCCCTGTAGTAAATAGTAACCATTTTTTTAAATGTGTAGCGATGATGTTCACTAGGAAGTGAGAAGATGAACCTTAGGAATTTGTTTTTGGTGACTTGCAGTATGTGGGTTTTGTAGTAAAAGTAGGGCATTTAATGGTAGTTAATATTCTAATCTTAGCAAAAGAATATTATAGTTTGCTAGGACCTCCAAAAGTCATTCTCCATGGCCTACTAATCAGTGGTCTAGCTAGACTTTGTGCCGCCTGGGGCTGTCTGAGTTTGTTGCCCCTTCCCCCTCACAAAATCATGGTCGAATGGGGCCACTCATACACAGCTCGCCCCTCTGCAGCCATTCCAATGTCCCATTACTTGGCTATTTTGCCCATTTACCATAAACACTGTAATGTGCATATTGCTTTACTTATACGGAGTTCGTTTAAAACTTTTGATTTCACATTTTATAGCAAAAACACTAATAGATGTCATCTGCTAAACAAAGCAATACAGCCTCACAATGAAACTAGGCAACATTAAAACTTCTCTGCATCTGGCCAGTGGCAGATAAAGATTACCTTTGATCTGTTTTCAAATCATAGGCCCCTTGCACACGAAAGATGCATGTTGTCTTTGATGCACCTTCCTGATTACAGCACACTTATTAGGGCACATTTTAAGTTTATTGTTTTGAACATTTTTCCACTAAGCAATGAAACAAATGCATGAACCAATAATGACAAAACTGCCCAATACAGAACATTTCTATCCTAAAAGTCTACTCAAACTAATACAATTCACCATTGTCAATAAATATGCACAATCTCTGCAGAAGTAAAGTAATCCAAATAATGACACATTAAAGAGATCTGTAACTAATGAAGAGGTTGCTGCTAGCAAACAATTTTATATTTCATTGTTTCATCTGCATATAAAGTGCCTGTTGCTCTTGAAGAATACATTGCCTATGTTACATAAAAAAAATAAGCTAGTAATATTGCAGTAGGGAATGGATGGCAAACTGATAACATGTTTATAGTTACTAGGCATCTCCGCCAAAGAGGACATTCTCAGGACTACAGCATCCACCCCCTTTAAAAGTACAACACAGTATAGTATCAGCAGTCCATCTACATATGTGGAACCAGAATCCACAGCCTTCTGCAGCAAAAGCAAGTATTTTTACCTGTTGTGCTACTAGCAACACAGACTTGGCATAAGCAGCACTAAACTTCTCCCTCCAGAAGAACAGTGCAGCACATGAAATCAGTAAAAAGCCAAAATTTATTGGGGAAGGGAAACAAAGGTCCAAAACGAGGGACATTGCTTGTATATTCTTAGAAAAGTTGCTAGAATAAAATGTTTTGTTACCATGCGTTTCTTGAAGATAGGAAGACAAACTTAAATGGCTATTATTATTTAGTGAATCACTTCTCACTAATTTGGTAGAAAACCACAAATTTTAAAATGAACAGACCAAAGTGGTGGTATGGGGGGTAGGGAATTCAGGCTCTTGCTCCTTGTACCTAAGGTACAGGGTTCAAGCTTGAGTAACACTAACTACCAGGTATTATTAACAGGGGCATTTCACACACATACACACACCAACAAACACACATCAATACACCAATTGAAATAAAGAAATTTTGTTAAGATCTCGGACTTACTTGCAGCAGTTAAGTTTATGGATCTGACACACACACACACACACACACACACACACACACACACACACACACACACACACACACACACACACACACACACACACACACACACACACACACACACACACACACACACAGACCTTCAGTTAAAATGAAGTAGTAGCAGTTAAAAGAGAAGCCGTAGTAGCAGTTAAAATAGAAGCCGTTAATATCTCGGGCTTACTTTGCACACAGCAATTGAAATAAAGAAGCTCCATTAAGATCTTGGACTTACTTGGCAGCAGTTAAATTCGTGGATCTCACACACACCTTCAGTTACAATGAAGTAGTACAGTTAAAATAGAAGACGTTAACATCTCGGGCTTACTTTGCACACAGCAATTGAAATAAAGAAAGTCCATTAAGATCTTGGACTTACTTGGCAGCAGTTAAATTTACGGATCGCACATACACCTTCAGTTAAGATGAAGTAGTAGCAATTAAAATAGAAGCCATAGTAGCAGTTAAAATGGAAGCCGTTAAGATCTCGGGCTTACTTTGTACACAGCAATTGAAATAAAGAAACTCCATTAAGATCTCAGATTTACTTGGCAGCAGTTAAGTTTTTGGACTTACTTTCCAGCACCATTAATGGATATTAAATGGATCTTAAGCAGCATTACAATATCTCGGACTTGTACTTTGCAGCATGGCCTGTCAGACTTTGCAGCAGTTAAATACACAGACACACAAAGATAAATTTAATTTACAGAAGCAGTTATCCGACTTTGCAGCAGCAGTGTAAATACAGAAGCCAAGCCACTAAATACAGAAGCCACTAAACACACACACACGCTGCCTACAGAAGCCATTAAACTTAAGCCAGGCACTAACGGCCCTTTTCAGCAGTTAAAATAAAGAAGCTACTAAACACGCACACTTTGCCAGCACATCACACAGCCATTAATGGCTGTTAAACTTTACAGCAGTTCACAGACTTACACCAACCTAAGCAGCAGACTTACTTTGCAGCATGACCCATTAGTGCTCGGAATTTGCAGCAGGCAGCCATTAATACAGAAGCCAAATAATACAGTTCTTGGGCTTTGTAGCTGTTAAAGCACACAAAGATGAATTAACAGCCCATTAAAATATTAAATATTACACAGTTCTCAGACTTTGCAGCAGATAAAAATACTACAGTTCTTGTCGGACACAGCGACTTCACAAATAAGCACACACTTTGTCAACTTGCAGTGGATAAATGACAGTTATCAGAACTTGCAGCAGATAAAATACAGAAACTATGCCACTAAGCAGCATTACCGACCCGTTAGTTCTTTTTACTTACGTGGAGGCTGGGATATATGGTCGGACTCTGCAAAACTTGTTCTGCTGCCATTGCTCTTATATTCCGTAGTTCCATTCAAATAATGCAAAATAAATATTTGACTGAGTCCAACAGGAAGTAGCTGATGCCATCATGCATGCCCCTGTAGGCCGGGGATGCATGGTGACGTCAGCCATAAATTTAAAGTGGTAACACAACATAAATAAATAAATAAATAAAAAATCTGGAATTAAAGGGGCCACTCGGGAATTCGTGGCACCCCATTATTTTGCCCCCAAAACCGGTAAATACTGAGGAATTCGGTATGGTTGAGAGGTATGGACATGCTGAGTAGAATCAGGACAGACCCATGCAAATGGAAATTGAATGGGGGTCTTCTAGGAATAAATGCATTTGTCGGAAACACTTCATATAGATCTGTTCACCTCCTTTAAAAACAGACAGCTAAACAAATTTTGCTCCAGGGCACCATGCAAGCAAACCATTTTCATTCTCTTGGAAGGAAATGGTCCTTTATGTGTTTCCACCCTTTCCACTGATATCCAAGGTAATTCTGAATATTCAAAATGATACTCCAAAAATCATTGTGGTGACCCCCTTTTGCTCCAAGCAACACTGACCAAGGAGTATTACCACAGTTCCCCACAGACTGGATTTACTTACAAGACAGGAGGAGTTTGATGCACCCCAAAACCGATCAAGTTCAACTGACTGCCTGGATTATTCATTTATTTCAGGAGGATGAGCAGCAGGTACCAAGAAAGCTTGCTGCTACAAAATGCTATATTGGTACATGGAAGTGATTTTCAAGCTGGCACATAATGAATAGCCAGGGGCTCATCAGGGATTTTGTACCATTGGTGCTCAAATAATGTGTGAGTTACTTTCCTCTGGCTTCTCTTAATACTCTAAGATTCATCTTCCAACCTCTTCAGCATGTCTGTCCATGGATCCTCCTCTTTTTTGCATGTTTGTTATAAAATAGTTTCTGAAAGGAGTTTTACTTCTGAGATCTCCTCGCAAACAAGTTGCTCCTCCTTGTTATCTTAATTTTGTGCTGGAGAAATTGACCATGTTACCTTTTGAACTTGCCTATCAAACCGATTTAAGATTCTTTACTTGGAATACCTGTACTGCAAAGTCGCGGTGGTACAGCGGTAGCATTGTTGCCTCACAGCAAGAGGTTCTCCTGTTTGATTCTCTGGGTGGAGTCTGCATGTCCTCCCTGTGGTCGAGTGGCCCCCGAAAGACATACGTGAATGGGTGTGCCTTCGCTGAAGGTTGGGTGTTGGGCTGGCAACTCGGCACCATAAAAAAAAAATCTACTGCCAATCAATAGCGAACCGGAGTTCAGCTGTGGTGACCCCTAACCGGGAAAAGCCAAAAAGACAAACTTGGAATACCTGTACTAATAATTACTCTGGCATTTGCAAGAAGAGTATCAAAGTTTCAAGCTCTCCTGGTGGGTGAGCCCTATTTGACTTTCCACAGGAATAGTGTCTCTCTATGAACAATTCCCTTATTCATATCGAAAGTAGTTTCAGAATTTACTTTGAATCAAGCCATCTGTCTTCCAGTTTTCTACCCAGAATCTTAAAATCAGGAAAAAAGGATTCTGCATACTCTGGACATGCACAGGCAGCTCAGGTACTCTCTTGATAGAACTAAACCCTTTAGAAAAGCTGAAAAGAAGAAGAAAATGGCCACCCTTTGTCTAAACAGACAATTTCCAGGTGGTTGTCCTCAGCTATTACTTTTTTTATTCCCACTATGGTAAATCTATTCCAGGTAATATCGCAGCACAGTCTATTTACAGCCTTATTTTCTTCAGTAACATACTGGAAATGTGTGGACTCTATGGACTCCAGAAGCAGCTACCTGGCCCTCTGTATATACCTTTACAAAGCATAACAAACTGGATTCCTTTTTGAGGTCCAGATCTAGCTTTGCTACAACCATTCCTGAGGGACTCCTGTATCCATATCCTTCCTCCTCCTCCTCCCATGTTGGATAGGCTTTGATAATCAAATCATAGAGCCCAAAGGCTACTGCAGTAGTGGTAATTATGAACATAGTACAGTTGTATAAGTTGCACTTACCAATAACAGTAAATGTTAGAATTCTTCACTGCTGCAGTAGCCACACCCACTCTCCACCCCCCTTCTCTTGTCTATAGCTGTAGTTGGGATATAAAGTAGGATTATGTTTGTTTCTACTTTATATGCTTCCTTGTTATTATTGGTTGTTTGACCCAGTATTGCTAGGCTCTTCTCTCCTTGTATTAGCAAGGAAGTACTGAATAAATCTTCATTCTCACTGCTGATTTCCTCCTTGGGATTAGCCAGTCATTGGTCAGTGTGAAGGTATTGGGGAGAGCTAGAGTTTTTTGAAGCTGGCCAGTTGATTAATAGGTAGGATGCAACCCATATAGCCTAAGGGCTACTGCAGCAGTGACAAATTCAATTATTTACTGTTATGCGTTAGTGCAACTTACAGAAGTATGATTTCCACCTTTCTTGTTTTTTATTTGGTAACTTTCTGTTTTACCCTTTAGTTTAGCTACAGCTCCATGGGTGACTGCAAAGTTTCTGTTACCAGTAATAGTCCATTGCACCTTACAGGGCATTTACATTTTCCCATATTTAGATGACTGCCTTATTTTTTCAGATTCTTTTACAACTTATTAAGATTATATGCTTGGGTAAGAAACATTTCTGTGACTCTTGAGTTTCAGGAGAATGTAGAGAAATCTTTGCTTATTCTGTCTCACAAGATTGTGTTCCAGTGATGTCTCCTGTTTATAATCCTCATGATGTCTTTTCTTTCTTAGGAAAAAGTACAGTTTTACATGGATCAGATTCTGATATTTTCCAAAATGGTTTCTGTCATCTGTCAGGGAATATCACAGGATTTGGGGTTTCAAAGCCTCTACAATTTTCATGATTCCTCTGGCCAGACATCACAAGAGGAAAATTCAATGATTCCTTAATTAGTTTGGACCTAACATCAGCACCCCTTATCATTTCAGATTCCAGTGCTGGAATTTTTAAGAAATAAATTACTCTGGTGGGTGGATCACTTATCTTTCAACCTAGATCTTTCTTTTTCCTTTACATCCCTACTCAGTCTGTTACACAGATGCCTCAGACTTTGCTTGGGGAGAGTTGTGTCCAAAGAAGTGAAAATTCAAGGACTGTGGAACAAGCAGGACAGACTGAAGCACATAAATGTCAAATAAATGTTGGCTGTACTAACGGTCTCAAACCTCTAAACTGTGTTTGGGTTCCATAACTTCTAGTAATAATCACAGACAGCACCACAGTGGCGTGGTACATAAACAAATAGAGGGAACCAGATCCTACCCTCTTTGCAGACTAGCTGTGCTAGCCTGGGATTTATCAACTCAGTGCAGTTTATCCCTACAGGCTACTTAAATTCTGTAAGATCAAAATGTAGGTGCAGACAGGTTGAGTAGGACCAGGTCAGACCTCCCCAAGAATGGAAGTTAAACCCAAGGGTCTTCAGGAGTTGATCCAACTGTGAGTAACTTTTGAAGTAGATGTTTTTGCCTCCGTTTTCAACAGATAGCTAAAGAAAATGTTCTTTAATACTCCTTGTGCAAAGACCTATAAGACAAATGCCTTTTCATTCCTATGGATAGGAAAGTTTCTGTATCCCTTTTTATTCTTTCCTCTGATAACCAGGGATTTTTCAAAAATTTAGAAGGACTCTACCAGGATAATTTTTGTGTCTCCTTTTTTTGTCCAGGCAACAATGGTTCTCACTTCTCTTCAAAATAGCCAACAGCAATTGCACAAACTTCCTCACAGAATGGACTTACACAAGACATGGGTTGTTTGATACACCCAACCTTCAGTTTAAGAAACCTACTACTAGAAAATCATATATGAGTAAGTGTAAAAAGATTTTCAAGCTGGTGCAATAGTTAAGGACCAGGATTGTTATTAGGCCTTGAGGCCTCTAGTTCTACAATATTTGTGTGGATTACTGTCTTCTGGCTTTTCTTACTCTTCTATAAAGATTTACCTTTTGGCCATCTATGCTTGACTGCCTGTAGATCCTCCTTTCTATCCAGCCTCAAGTCAAGCAATTTTTGAATGACATTGTATGTACTGCATTTATTTATTTTCTTGATTAAATATTGCTAGTCTCTGTCTGCATTTTGTTTCTCAGGGTTAGTGCAGCAGTTGAGCTCAGAGCCAGCTGGTTTCACATTGGGCATTGCTTTACATTCTGTGCAGCCAGCCCATCCAAGGTGTGAGCTACTGGTTAACAGCTTTTTGTCTTTATCTCATTGCCTGAGGGTCTAACTTTTCTTTTATACTACTGGTATGAACGTTTACATTTCTGTGAGATTGTGCTCAGTATCAGAGCTGCTTCCTTATAGCTGGCTGTGATTGATTCTGTAACCATCTGGATATACAAAGCTGATATAAGTATACTTGTTTTGCACTTGGATCTGTTTCAGTGATAGTTAACAAGACTGTACTGCATTTGTTTATTTGCTTTATTGAACATTGCTGGTCTCTGTCTGCATTTTGTTAACAAAACTGTACTGCATTTATTTATTTGCTTGATTGAATATTACTGGTGTCTGTCAGCATTTTGTTTCTCAGGGTTAGTGCAGCACTTGAGCTCAAAGCCATCTGGTTTCACAGTGGGGGTTGCTGTACATTCTGTGAAGCCAGCCCATCCAAGGTGTGAGCTACTGGTCAATAGCTTTTTGTGTTTATCTGATTGCCTGAGGGTCTAACGTTTCTTTCACACTGCTGCTCTGTCTGCATTTTGTTTATCCCACACTCCTGCACAAGTGTTGTTGTATTCTTAAACTTGGTGGCTTTGGAATTGCCTGCCCCTGCTGTAAATTTGATTTTGGACAACGCTCCCTGGCCCATCTTATTTGCTCACTTTACTGAGTACAGAGAGATAATCTGGGAATGACTACCCCCTTGCTTCTTTGATTTTCAACACACACCCCCAGGCCCATCTCATCAGCTCATTCTACTGTGTAAAGAGAGAGCATTTGGGAAGGTCAACCCCCTTAGTTTCTTAATCTTGAATTATCTTCTGTTCCTCCCTCTCCACTTAACAAAAAAAATACACTTTATTCAGCTGCTTTTGCTGTAATTTCATTTTTCTTACTTTATTACCTTTTATTTGCTTTGCTGCCTGCTCTTAAGTGTTCAAGTGCTTTTATTCTGCTGCACTTATTACTGCTTGTTATTAGCTTACTTTTATTTATCTGTTATTCTGAGCCTCTTAGTTTTCGTTTTAGCACTTGGGCTTCAGGCCAGTTATTTTACATCTAAGATGTTTTTTGTGGTCTACACTCTTGTGGACAAACCCTTATCAAATCCCTCTCTCCATAAATCCACCCAAGTATTCAGAACACTATGTCTGGGCAATTCCCATCAGTTTCTCCTGTCAGCCTGGTCGACATGGGCATACTGAGACAGTATAGCAACTGCCTCATGTTCACTGACAGCCCTCTTCTCCTAGCACATAATTCTTCTACTTGCAAGAAATGCATCTATATCAGTAACCCAGAATCCATGCTCTCTTGTGCCACAGTCAGTACTCCTGACAAAGAAGATATTGCCAGCACAAACACCACACCACCCACATCACATAGCCAAGCACAACACACACACATCTATGCAGATGACCTCAATAAAAACTTACCTAAACAGCAGAGACCTCAAAAACACACTCACAAACATTCCACACACAACACCAAATACATCACATACAGCAGACAACACACCATTGTCTCGCAAACACAGCTCATAAGGCATAACAGTAAACCAACACAGCCCATAAGGCATAACAATAAACCAAACATACTAGTCACTCAATTTTGAGACACACCAATGTCCCCCTCACTAAGGTCGACAAGAAGAAGGTCATGGTCAGTTGTCTGTTAGGTGCCAGAATCCACTACATCATGCACACACTTAAGTCTCTCCACAACAGGTACAAGAATGACTCTGTCATTGTCCATGTTGGTGTGAATTACTTGAGACATACCTCCCTGGACTATATGAAGAGAGACATGATTGAGCTCTCAGAGTATGTGTCCCAAGCAGGTATGACCCTAGCTCTAAGCAGCATCCTACTTTCACCAAGAATGATACCACAATACCAACAAAAAATAACTGACCAACAATTGGCTTAGTTTCTAGTGTCATTCCAAGGGGATCCTGGGATGTCATGCTTGACAGGCCTCTATGCTTTGCCAGAGATGGCCTCCATCTGTCAACCCTGGGATTCCAGATTCTGGCCAAGGCTCCTGCCTCCCCCATTGTGCCTTTTTAGGTAATGCCCCAAAGAAAAATCTTCCAACATAAAAGATATGTCAAAAAGCCAATTGAGGGTTATGCTGCTTAATGCTAGGAGCCTTAATCTGAAAATGCACTCACTGGAGATTCTCCTTGCACTGGAAGATGCCAACATCTGTGCAGTCATGGAAACTTGGTTCAAGGCTGCAGAGAGCACCACTTTCTTACTGGGCTATACCTCGTTCCACACATTCTGACTCCAAAATGAGGTCAGGAAGACTAAGGGCGGTGGAGTCTTTATCTTCATTAAAGACAAGCACACCTACAGACTGGTTTGCCAACATGACACACTAGAACCACTCTAGGTGCAACTGGCAGTTGGGAAGACACCCATCCAAGGTATATCCAGCTATAGACCCCCTCTTTGACTGAGGACACCCACTCTTCCTATCTGGACCTACTTGATTCCATCAAGGTACCCCCTAACACCTTGATCCTTGGTGACTTTGACTACCCCACCATAGACTGGGTGAACTATCCCTGCACTAATGCACTCATCCAATGATCCATTGACCTCATCAATTCTAACACTAGACCAGCTTGTCTCATCCCCCACAGGTGGAGATAACATTCTGGATTTGGTTCTCACCAACATGGGTGACTGCTGCACCACTCCCATAGTAAGTTCTTCCCTGGTGAGATCAGATCATCAGTCTGTCTCATTCGAAGTTTCTAACCTGCCCAACCCCCCCCCCCCCCAGCCATAACCAGACTAAAATATTACATTCCCCCAGGCAAGAACATACAAATTCTGGAAAACATCCTTTCCTGGTTATCTCAAAACCTACCCTACGAAACTTTACTGCTAGGAGACATAAATATAGACTGGAAACTTTGCGAATCCCATTCATCTGCCCAAAGTATCAGTCTGTTCGGTTTAACCCAACTTATCACCACCCCCTCTAGACTCTCCAAACACTCCTATCAAGGCACAACAATTGACTGGATCCTCTGTAACAGCCCCCAACTTTATCACAATCCCACAACACTACCTGATGCAATAAGTGTCCATCTACCCATTAGCATAGTGAGATACCCACTCCAACAATAGAAACCACATCTGTATAAAGTCTGTCATAAACTCAGACTTTAATCCCACCTCATTCAATAATAGTCTCTCTGCCATAAATTAGTCTATCCTGCACTCCCTCCATCTTGATGAAGCCGTACTCGAATTCAACTGCATCTTTCTAAATACCCTTGACTCATTAGTCCCCCATAAAAAATAAGAATAAAATCAAACTATGCCCCATGGCTCAGTAAAGACACTCGCAAACTAATGCACAAATGAGATAATGCCTGGAAAACATGGTTAAAAAGTAAATCACCCAATCATCTCCAAGTATTTAAAGAACTTAGGAACCAGGATAAAAAAGAAATCTGCAAGGATAAAAAGTCCTTTTACACTAAGACACAAGCCTCCACTCATTCAAATCCTAAAAATTTCTGGAAAAATATCAACTCTGTCCTACACCCTGGAAAACCCTACATTCCCAGTCCCTATCTTAACCTTCCAGATCATGAGACCGTCTCTCTCCTTAACCAGTTTTTCATAGACTCTCTCAGCAATTGACCAACAGAGACCAAAATCCCAACCAAAACCTGCCCCACAACCTAATACTCCATATTATTATCAATAACACCAGTCTCACCTTAAACCTTGTCTCTACATCCTACATAAAATTTCTACTCCTGAAACTTAAACCACGTTTCCCCTCTGCAGACAAACTCCCCCACTACTTCCTCAAGCTTGCTGCAAATTCCATTGCCCATCCAGTCTCTATACTCATTAATCATTCTATAAAAGAAGCCACTGTACCCAAAATCTGGAAATCCTTTTACATTATCCCCCTTCACAAAGGATTTTACTCCAATGATCCTTCCAATTACCGACCAATTGCCATACTCTCACCACTATCCAAAATACTAGAAAAGTGTATTCACAACCAAATACTTAACTTACTCCAACAAAACAACTCCTCTCCCCTACCCAACATGGCTTCTGACCTCACCATAGCACCTCTACAGCCCTATTATCCTTCACCCACACCATCGCCAAATCTAAGAACAACAATAACTTAGTCTCATGTTTGTTCCTCAACTTATAAAAGGCATTTGATACAGTATCACATTCCAAACGTCTGACCAAACTGGTCAACCTCAATCTATCATGCTCAGCTCTCTCTTGGTCCTATAGTTACCTCACTGACAGACTTCAATCAGTTAAATGGCAATCCTCCTGCTCTCCTTTCTTACCTATGCACACTGGCATACCCCAAAGTTCCATTTTTGGACCATCGCTCTTTAACATCTTTATCAAGGCCTCCACTCCTCCACCTCCCTCTCCTCCCTCATTCAGTACGCTGACAACTTCACCGTTATCACATCCACTAACTCTATCACACTTCTTCAAACACATACTCAGCAATCCTTCCATCTTGTAGAAAATTAGCTACAAAAATCAGCTTATTCTTAACCCCCCCCCCCCCATAAAAAACAAAGTTACTTCTCTTTCTCCCAAAAAACAATGACCACCTCAAGGGTAACTGCTCCATCTCCTCTCTAAATAACACAATAATTAATATAGAAACTGACACAAAATTACTCGGAATGATTATTGATGACCAATTAAAATTTGACTTACACATTCTCCGTGCAATAAAAAAACCAACCACTTGGCTTTTTATACCACAACTCAAAATTCCTCTCTGCTGAATCGAGACAATCCCTTGCCCAAGCCTACCTCCTCCCCAGTCTCCCCTATAGTTCACCAGTCCTCACCAATCTTGAATCCTGTTTACTCTCTAACCTTGAGCAGACCCACAATAAAATTGCCAAATTTGGAGCCATCCTTCCCAACCCAAGCCACCACTGCTTAGCCCTCTGCAAACTACAGTAGCTTGAATTCACCCATCACATAAAACTGTTCCAATTACATCTAACCCACTGCATACTTAACAAACCACTTCCTGCCCCTCCCTCACAAATTTAGTCTCATACTATTCCCCCTTATGCGCCTACCGCAGCTCTGAGAAACATCTTCTAGAAACATATACACCTAAATTGAACATAGGCAATCTCCTATACAAATCTTCTATTACAAAAACCTGGAATTCCCTACCCTCTAACCTATAAAACATCACTCAAGCAACAGCCTTCAAAAAAGAACTGAAACTACTCTTCCAAACTAACTGGATCTGCCCATGCCACTATCCCACCTGACCAACCTCCTTCTGCTCTATAACTACTCTAGCTTGGTCAAATTTGCCTAACCTCTGAAATTCCTGTCTGGTAACTGCATAATCTATCTGGCTCTACTTTTAACTGACTATATTGATACATGTACCACCAAAGGTCACTCTTCCAATTCTGTAAGGTTAATACTCTCTCAACCATACTCTGTATGTAGTGTTTGTACACTGTTTATTGCTATGATTTTCTTATTTTTATATTAATATGCTGTTTATACCTATTCTTGTTACTATGTATATATCAATTGTTGGAGCTTTTCTCCTCGGATCTACACTGAAAATGGACTATAACTGCTCAGTTGGACCAACCTGGTTAACAAATGTGAAATAAATGAATTAATGAATAAATAAAAAACTTCTCAAAAGCTGACTACAATCTCCTAAGGGAGGGTAACAGTAGCTTCACACCACCGCCCCCCTCAGAGGACGCAGACAACTATGCTGAACAGTATGCCAATGCAGTATACAAGCACCTGTACAACTGCATGAACTCAGCCATACCCAAAAGAACTAAAACCTGCTCCTCAAGGAAATACAAACCTGTCTGGTGGACAGCCTCTATCAACAGGGTTTACAACAAAAGGAAGAAATGGTTGTCCAAGGCTAAATAGGTACAAATTACAAATTGGAAAAACTCCTTCCTTAGCCTCAACAAGCAAATTAGATCACTAGTGAAGCCACCAAAGCCAATTATGAATCAAAACTAGCCTCCAAAACAAATGGAAACCACAAAGCCTTCTTCAGTTATGTCAGTAACCTCCATGGCAAAGCCCAGGTCTGTTCTGAATTAGCACTTAATGGTACCACTTCGAATAATTCTGTTGACTTAGCCAACCTGCTAGCAGATAGGTTCAGCACAAACTTCACTCGCCTGCTCCCTCAAAGGCCCATATAACATCCCCAATACTTGTCCCACACCTCACATCTCCTTAGATCAATTGTTAAAGGCCCTAACCAAGGCAAAGAACACAGCTTCCATGAGACCTGATAGTATCCCAGGCTGTATTCTGCACAATCTCAGGCAAGAACTAGCTTCACCATTGAGCGCCCTTTTCAACCACAGCCTAAGAACAGGCTTAATTCCAGCAGAGTGGAGAACTGCCATTGCCATCCCCTTGCACAAAAGTGGTGCCACTACTGACCCTGGAAACTATCGCCCCATTAGCTTGACAAGTCTGACCTGGAGCATATTATTATGGATCTCATAAACAAGGCCATATGCAATCTCCAAGCACGTGACCCCACACAGTTTGGATTCATCAAGGGCAGATCTTGCTTGTTGAACCTGGTTGACGTCTTTGAGACTGTCACCAAGGTCCTGGATGAGGGAAAGTCAGTACATACAGCTTACCTTGACTTGGCCAAAGCCTTTGACACAATCCCCCAATCAGGCATCATCGAAAAGCTAACACAACTTTGCGTAAATCCCTATCTCATCAGGTGGGTGGGCAACTGGCTCACTGATAGGACTCACGAGGTCAAAATAGGTGCCTCCAGGGATCTGTCCTGGGACTCCTACTGTTTGGCATCTACTTCTCAGAGGTCCAGACAAAGACAAAAGACCTGTGGCTGACCAAGTTTGCAAACGTCTGCAATTTGGGTGCTGTCATTGACTACTGCAACAGGGTCTCACAGCAACAAATGACTGGTGCCAAAGTCATGGCCTTAAATTAAACACAAAAAAAATGTGTTATCATACCATCTGGCAAAAATTCAGGCCCTACTGATTACCACATCAATGGCAACCCCCTAAGCACACAACCTGTGGTTAGAGACCAGGGTACACAGGTTGACAACAATCTCACATTCGACCATCATGTAGCACCAGTGGTGAGAAAAGCATTTTACTTGGCTCATCTCATAAGTAAAGGGATTGCATCCAGAAAAAAAGGGGGTTATTACCTCTCTGTACTCCTCCCTCATTAGGCCAGTAATTGAGTGTAACACCCCATTTGGTATGTTACTCTCCAAACACGTGCACCAATAGGAAAGGCCACAGAAATACCTCACAATGAGAATCCATGGCCTCCAACACCTGTCCTATATGGACAGGTTCAAATCAGTATCACTCTACTCAGTATCATACAGATTACTTAGGGGTGATCTGTGTCTCGTCTACCAGGCAATCTTAGACCCTGCTGTACTAGCAACGCTCCATATCCATAAGTCTAACTCCTTGCACATTACCTGCTCCAAAGGCCTAAATCTAATATGCAACATCAACAAACCCTGCTGGAGAGACAGGTTTCTCTCCCAGAGGCTACCCTGTCTCTGGAATAGACTTCCCATGCATATCAAACAGAGTACCTTGCTGACCCTCTTCATGTGCAGGCTTGATGAGTGGATGGGAAACCACAAATTTGTCCCAGGAGTTCCACCTGTGTCCCTCATTGACAGGAGCGACAGAACCTAACCTCATTTAGGTTCTGTCCCTCATTGACAGGAGCAACAGAACATAACTGAGGTTTCTTTTTTGGGGATGAACAATTGGCTAGGCTTGTAAGGGCCCCAGGGCCATTAGCCTAGTAACCTCCTATGGTCCTATGATCTTATGTATCTATCCACTTAAAAGACAAATGGCTCCTTCTTATGATCTTAATTTTGTATAGGAGAAGCGTACACTTTTTCCATTTGGACCACCTCATGAGGCTGATTTGAGGTTCTTATCTTGAAATACAGTGTTACTGTTTGCTCTAACTTTCTAATAGAACAGTACCTAAGTTACAAGCGCTAATTGTGTCAGCCGTATCTCATTTTTTGCAAAGAAGGGGTAACTTTGAGAATAAATGCTTCATTTATGCCTAAAGTGGTTTTAGAGTTTACTTTGAGCCAGGCTGTTCATCTCCTTATTTTATTTCCAGACTCAAGAAATAAGAAAGAAAGAATTAAACACATTCTCAATGTCCACAGACAACTCAGATACTGCATTGTCAGTGCAAAAATCTTCAAGAGTTCTGCTCAACAGTTTATTTCCAATGAAGGTAAGAAGAGGGGACAGTCAGTATCAAAGCAGCCAGTTTCTAAATGGTTGTCACATGCTATTGCTTTCTGTTACTCTCACCATTAAAAAAAAAAAAAAAAACTTCCAGTCAAGGTCAGGGCCCACTCTACCAGGGCTCTGGCTTCTGTGATTTTTTGGAAAGGGGTGGACTGTGAAGTATACTAGATGCAGATACTTGGTCATCTCTGCACATCTTTACAAAGCACTACAAATTAGACTGCTGCTATAGATCTAGAGCAGAATTTGCTAGGACTGCTCAACAGGGGCTTTTGCCTTTCTTTATAAGCTTTGGTATTCTATCCATATAAGTTAGGCTACTACAAAAGTGATCTAATAATGAACATAGTAAAGTTGTGCAAGTAAACTTACCATAACAGTAGATGTTTGAATGGATCACTGTTGCAGTAAGAACACCCTCCCTCCACCCCCCTTATATTATTATGTTTTTTTTTTGCCAGGGCATGGGCATTTTTCTTTTTCTCTTAATCCTGGCACATACTAGTATCCCTTTCTTTGTGGCAAGAAAGCACTGAAGGTTTGGTGCCCTAACCACTGACTTTACACCGATCTCCTCAAGCTGTACAGCAGTAAAGGTATGCCGAAGGTGGCCTTAAGCTTTGGAAGGTAGCCCATTGTAATATCCTAAGCAGGATATAACCCTTTTACAGCTTAGGCTACTGCAGCAGTTAGTTGCACTGTATTGTGTTTCCGGAGTGCCTGCAAGACACCTCAGTACAAAGAGGTTTTCTTCCACAAGAAAAAAATAGATCTATATTTAAATCTATTCCAGGGGTTTTCCATTCATACTTCTGTCACACTGAGGGAATACCTCAGGATTCTGAGTCTCATGGTATCCATGATTCTCATGATACTTCTTGCAAGACTGCACATGAGAAAGATATAATGATATCTGAAGTCTGTTTGGTCTCAGCATCAGCACCCATTGTCTTTTCAAATTCCAGTTCTACGATTTGTGAAAAGAGAAATCAATTGATGGAGACTTCAGATATCCCTGAATCCAGTTCTTCCATTCTCCCCTCCTGCTACAAAGCAGTCACTACAGATGCCTTGGACTTTGCTTGGCGAGCAGTGTCAAGGGGAATAAAAGGTCACTGGGACAAGAAAGACAGACAAAAGCACATAAACATGAACAAAATGCTAACACTTATAAAGGCTCTCAACTCTCTGATTTATCTGTATTCCCCAGGACCTCTTCATGTAATTATAGACAATATGATAGTGATGCAGTACATAAGTAAGGGGGAGCCATATCTTACCCTATTTGCAGACTGACCATGTTACAATGGGATAAAGCTTTACAGAGCAATCTTAGTCTACAAGCATCTTGATTCCAGCAGACAACCTTAGCAGGACCAAGACAGACCCTCACAAATGGAAACTGGATCAGGGGGTCTTTCAAGATTTGATCCATCTGTGGGTAATTCCTCAGCTGGACATTTTGCTTCCTATCTAAACAATCAGCTCACAAAATTCTGCTGCAGGACTCCACGCAAGAAGGCTTGAAAGATAGATGGCTTTTTTTCCATGGACAGGAATGTTCCTGTATGCTTTGCCACCCTTTCGACTGATATCCATGGTACTTCTTAAGATTCAGAAGGAATCCCCAAAGATCATTGTGATAACTTCCTTCTGGCCTAGGCAACAGTGATTCTTCCTTCTTTTGGTATCGGCCATGGGCAATTGCCACAAGCTTCCTCACAAACTGTATTTAGTTATACAAGAACAGGGGTATTTAATACATCCCATCAGCAAACAACTGCAGCTGACCACCTGGATGGTAGGATTTTAAAACATTTTAGGCACTTGTTGCCTGAGGGCATGCAGCAGGTATTAATGGAGGCAAGAAAGCCTACTACTAGTAAAATCATATAGAAAATATTTTCTGGTTGGTGCCAAAAACTTGACCAGCATCCATTCAGTGCTAGTGTTTCTCTGGTTTTACAGTATTTGTGTGAGTTACTATCCTATGGCCTGTCTTACTTCTCTGTCAAGGTTCATTTGTCAACCATTTCAGCATGTTTGCCCTTTGATCCACCTCTTTCAATGCATTATCATGTGAAAATATTTTCGAAAGGACTGCTATGTAAGAAGCGTCCCAGAAAACCAGTGACGACTCCTTGAAATCTTAATTTTGTGCTAGAGAAGCTAACACTTTCTCTATTTGAATAAGCTTATCTGCATGACTTGCGGTTCTTAACAAAGAAAACTGTTTTGCTGCTTGCTCTGGCCTCTGGAAGAAAAGTATGTGAGTTGCAAGCTCTTATAGTAGGACAGCCTTATCTCATATTTCACAGAGACAGGGTTTGTCAAAGCAGACTAGCTTCATCTGTTGCTTTTTGAAAAGGGCTGGACTCTAGAACTATTCTAGAAGCAGCAACTTAGTCCTCTGTAGATAATTTTTAAAAGCACTAGAAACTAAATTCCTTTTCCAGGTTTTGGACAGGTTTTGCTAGGACCATTCTTTGGGGGATCCTGACCCTTCTTCTACTTCCCAGTTATTGTAAGCTATGATAATCTACCCATATAATGTAGGTTACTGCAGCAATGATCAATATGAAGAGCACAGCACAGTTGTGTAAGTAAACTTAAAACAGTATCTGTTTGAATGATCACCACTGCAGTAGTTGTGTCCTTCCTCCATTTTCATTGTTTTTGATGCATTTTTTATAGCAGGGTGTGGACATGTATTGTTTTTTTTTTCCTAGCAAAGACCTGTCTGGGCTTAGCCTCCTCCTTTTAATTGGCATGAAAGCTCTGACAGGATTTGCATCCAAACCTGACTTTTTAGTCAGCTTGAGCTGATTAACAGTTTGGGTGCATAGAAGCTGGACGGCTGATATATTTTATGCAAGAAATAACCCTTATAGCTTAAGCTAGTGCAGCAGTGATCCTTTCAACACCTACTGTTATAGTAAGTTTTCTAACACATCTGTATTTTCTATATTGTTTCTCGGCATTCCTCAGGCCTCACCAATGCATCTGTTGTGTCTCTGTCATCACCTGGTTCCTGTGGAACTGAGGACTTGAATGTATTCAAGATGCAGTTAAAGGGAAATAAATTAAGAAACCTGTGAACAGGCAGACTGCTTCTAGTTTCTTGTAAATGGAGAGATGGATGAGTGGCATTCTTTCAATTTTTCAATTGTTTTGCTTGTTATCAAATTCAGTAGGGCATAGTCATTTGTTGTTTACTTCCTTCTTAGTCTGTCAGGACACCTACGTCTTGCTGATGTCCTTCAAGAATGCAACTGCAGTCATAACATATGGGTTGTCCTGCCTCAGGCAGCCCTCGGTCAGCCGGATTCCAAAGTCTGGGTCCGACGTCGGCTGATGTCGCATTTCTCTCCGATGTCAGAGCGGCTGGAGTACATAAGCATCAGCCGACGCCATCTTCTTCAGTCTTTCTTGCCGCACGGTGCCCGAAGCAGAAGCAGTTCGCAAGTGCCGGTCGGTCAGCTCCTGTATTCTTCGAAACCGAAGTCATCAAAAAAGCTAAGTACCCCGTTGGGGACCTTTTCTTGCCTCAGCCGATGTCAGAAATTACTGAAAAAGTAAATAATTGTTTGTCTTGTGGTAAACAAATACCTCATAAGGATTTCCACTCTTACTGCCTTCCTTGCCTTGGCCCAGACCACGACGTCTCGGCCTGTGCCGCCTGTGCTCGCTTCGGCGAAAAATTTGATTATACAATGCCGTCGGAACTACCGACATCGCAAACTCCTAAGAAACTAAAAGACCGCGACCGACATCCTCGGCACGCGTCTTCCACCGACACCACGCCAAAACTAACCGCGAGTGCCCCGGTTCCCTCTGAGGCAGTTATTCCACCGCTCCGAACCGAAGACACCGCATTACCGATACCTCCGATACTGGGGACCACACCGACGCCAGTTATTGATTTTCCTCCGGATACTGAAACCGAGGAAATGCCCGAGACCATTGCTGTTGATAAGGTCACTCCTGCACGTGGAGCTGCTAGGCCTCCCATGTCCATGTCTATCAAGGCCTACACACGTGCTAAGGCAGCCAGCAAGTCCAAGCACCTTACTGCTAAAGCCTTACCTCAGCCTACTCCTGAAACACAAATCATGACTATGGCCGCAGACTTAATTTCCATGATCAGAGGTTCTCAGGCCCATCCTGAGAGGGGATCCCAGCCTCCTCCTGATAAGAGGCCCAGGGTTGAACCCTCTGACCCTCTCCCTTCAGGTAAAGATTCTGAGGACTCTGTTCACTCCAAAAGCCAGGAAGAGCCCTTCCAGACCTATGAGGACTCAGATGCAGAGGACTCCATCCCCTCGGCCTCTCCTCCTGAGGATATTTCTTTTGGGGAAGTTCTGCATTCCATGAGGGAACATTTTAAGTGGCAAGGCCAGGAATATTCTGATTCCAGATAGCGCCTTCGAACCTTCCTTAAAAAGCCCCAACACAGACCCTTAGCTATACCTCCTGTGCTTGATGTTTTGGATGATTTATACTCTGACTCCAGTGTTACCCCTGATACTCTTCCTCCTGCTCCTGTCAAGCCTGACAGATACAATAGGGTCCCAGAAACCCATTCTCATTTCTTTAGGGCCCATATTGTTGATTTAGAAACAATTTCACAGGGACCGAAAGGGGTTTCAACTACCACCTCCAAAAATCCTTTGCCTTCCAACAGGGAAGCTAGGTCATTAGAGAGATGGGGGAAGAAGGTTTACACCTCCACTACTTTATCTATGAGAGCTCTCAATTGTCTCTTTCATATGTTTCAATATCAGGATTACCTGTTAGATGATTTACAGAAAACATTGGCCTCTCCTGAACCTTTAGATAGGAAGTCTTTGCAGGAGGCTGTGCATAATTCTCAGCAAGTTAGCAATCACTTTCTTCAGTGTGGATATGATGCATTGGAAGCCTCATGTAGGGCAACTATGACAGGGGCGGTCATTCGTAGACATGCATGGTTAAAAGAACAACCTTTACCAGATCATGTTAAGGCAAAACTTCTTGATGCACCCTTGGAAAAGAACAAGCTTTTTGGTGCTAATGCTAAAGATGTGTTAAAGTCCATTGAGGAAAAAGCCAAGTCAGTTCAGACAGTCAAAGATTTCCTCCAGGTTCAGCCACCCAGATTCAGCAGGAATTGGCCTTCTAAAAACTGGTCCTTTCCTAATCCTGAAAGATTTCAAAGGGGCAAAAACAGGCGTGCCCGAGGAAGAGGACAATACAGAGGTTCCTACAGGGGACGACAATGGCAACCAGCAAACCAAAGAAGTGACACAGGGGTTTCTCGTGTCCCACAAGGACAATCTCAATGACTTTCCTCTAGTTCCGCTGACCAAGGAGCAAGCAGAAGCTCCTTTGGGCGGAAAATTATCTCTGTTTTCAGACAATTGGCACAGACTGACAAAGGACAAATGGATTTTGGACATTATAGACCACGGTTACAGGTTCCATTTTCATACCTTGCCAAGAAAACAAGGCATGCCAAACCTACCACAAAACCAGAGGGCAGAGGCTATCAAGCAAATTTCTCTGCTTGCTCAGATCAAAGCAATAGAAAAAGTTCCACAACAAGAACAAGGCCAGGGGTTTTACTCAAGACTGTTCCTTGTTCCAAGAAAAGAAACTCAGTGGAGACCAATACTGGACTTGTCCGCATTAAACACTTTTCTCATAGTACCAAAGTTCAAAATGCTGACTCTACAGCAACTCCTTCCTATGCTGGGCAAGGGGTCTTGGCTGATTACTCTGGACCTCAAGGAGGCATACCTGCATGTCCCTATCAGACACAGCTGCAGAAGATACCTCAGATTTCTTGCAGGGCCAGAGCATTATCAATTCTCAGCATTGCCATTTGGCTTATCTACTGCGCCCAGAGTATTCACAAAATTCTTGGCTTCAGTAATTGCTCATTGCAGGCTCCAGGGGATTCAAATTTACCCGTACCTGGACGACTGCCTCATACAAGCGGACGACAAACTGATTCTGGCAAAAAACTTGAATTATGTCATACAATTGCTACAGGCTCTGGGATACACAGTCAACTTCCAAAAGTCAAGACTTCGGCCATCCCAGCAAATAAACTTCTTAGGAGCCAAACTAGACACAGCCTCTCAAATGGCTTACCTGACAGAAGACAAGCAAAAGAAGTTAACTCATTACTTCAAAGGTTTAGCAAAGCTCACCCAGATGACTGCAAGCAGATTCCTACAGGCCCTGGGTTACATGGCATCCTGCATTCTCCTGGTTCCACTAGCAAGACTACACATGAGAAAGCTTCAATGGTACATAAAAAGCCTATGGTCTCAACACAGCAACAACCTAGAGGCAACCATACCGCTCATTCCATGCCTTCAAAAGGAATTTCTATGGTGGGCCTCGGTAAGCCAGTCAAACACAGATATGTCATTCAAAAAAACGTAGATAACACAGACCATGACCACAGACGCCTCAGTTCTTGGATGGGGGGCGCACATGGAGGGCAGATGTATTCAAGGACAATGGTCTCCAAAGGAAACACATCTGCATATCAATAAAAAAGAAATGCTGGCAGTAATGCATGCCATCGAGGCCTTTGGACAACAACTTCAACAAGGCCACCTGCTAATACGGACAGACAACACTACTGTGATGTGGTACATAAACAAGCAGGGGGGCACCCATTCTTACCCCCTTTGCAGATTGACAATGAATCTTTGGGAAAAATCACTGAGCCTAAACATACAGTTGCAATCCCAGTTTGTTCCAGGCAAAGACAATGTGCTGGCAGACAGTCTAAGCAGGAATTTCCTAGACCCCCACGAATGGAGGTTACATCCAGAATTCTTCATACGACTCACCTCGACATGGGGCAGGCCAGAAGTAGACCTATTTGCCTCCCACCTCAATCATCATGTACAGAAGTTCTGTTCAAGGACATATCATCCACAAGCATGGAAAATAGATGCTCTCTCATTCAACTGGAACTTCCTAAAAATCTATGCATTCCCACCTCTGCCACTGATGACCACAGTATTACTAAAGATCAAAGCAGAGCAGCCCAAGGGGATCCTAATAGCTCCAGACTGGCCAAGACAACACTGGTACCCACTACTACGGAGCATATGTCACAACAAAAAGTGGGCCCTTCCCCAATGGCCCCAACTTTTGACTCAACACAACTTCAAGACAGTTCATCCCAACATCCAGACTCTACAGCTAACAGCTTGGGAGATCCCATGAATAACCTCAATCTATCTCTCTCCAAGGAAGTTCAGCGAATACTAACAGAAGCCCAGAGACCATCCACCAGAAAGGTTTACTCAGCCAAATGGAAGAGATTCAGCATTTGGAATACCAGCAAGGGTCATGATGCATCATTATTGAACATTCCACTCATTCTGGAATATTTGGCAGATATGCTACATAATGGACTCTCATATTCTTCCATAAAAATACATGCTTCAGCTATTTCAGCTAGATACAACACTGATCCACCTGTGTTTTCACATCCTTTGTTAAGGCAATTCCTTAGGGGAATCAAGAATATAAAGCCCCCAAGAAAAGCACGAGTACCAGCTTGGGACCTCAACTTTGTCCTAGAAAAACTGACTCTACCTCCCCTTGAGCCAGCAGCTTCTGTGGACTTACAATTTCTCTCATGGAAGACAGCTTTCCTGTTGGCAATTACCTCAGCAAGAAGGGTTTCGGAATTACAGGCCCTAATGGCAATACCACCGTTCATAACCTTTCACAGAGACAGGGTCTCCTTACGAACCAACCCTACCTTTCTGCCAAAAGTGGTATCTAGGGTTTCTTTAAATCAAGCAATTCACCTGCCTACTTTCTTTCCCAATCCTGAGAACAAAGGGGAAAGACTGTTGCATACCTTGGACATTCACAGACAACTTCGCTACTACCTGGACAGAACCAAGACCAGTAGGAAGTCTGATCAGCTTTTTGTAGCTTACGCCCCAGGAGTACAAGGAAAAGCAATTTCCAAACAGACAATTTCAAAATGGATTGGACATTGCATCAGATTCTGTTATTCCTTCCATGGAAAGAGTGTGCCAGCCAATGTCAGACCACACTCCACCAGAGCTACAGCCACCTCTACAGCATTTTTAAGAGGGGTGCCTACAAAAGACATTCTAGAAGCTGCTACATGGAGCTCCATGCATACATTTTCCAAACACTACAACCTCCCTTTATATTCCAGATCCAGAGCAGGCTTTGCTTCGGCAGTCCTGCAGGGATTGATAGCTACACCATCCTTTTCTTAGAGCATTCCACCTCCCCCAGCTAAGCTATGGTATTCAACCCATATGTTATGACTGCAGTTGCATTCTTGAAGGACATAGTACAGTTTTGTACCTACCATAAATGTAGATGTCCGACAGATATGCAACTGCAGTTGGGTTTTCCCTCCCTCCTTCCCCTCTATGCCTTGGGTCCACTCCTCTCCCTGTTATCCTTAGCTGGGGATATCTGTTATGGTGTATCTGTTTATTGCTTATTTATTTGTCTGGAAACCTGCCTTTGTCTTCCAATTTGATTACAGCCTTCCTTGGAGGGCACCTGGCATCTGGGGCAAGAAACACTGAAGAAGATGGCGTCAGCTGATGCTTATGTACTCCAGCCACTCTGACGTCAGAGAGAAATGCGACATCAGCCGACGTCGGACCCAGACTTTGGAATCCGGCCGACCGAGGGCTGCCTGAGGCAGGACAACCCATATGTTATGACTGCAGTTGTATATCTATCGGACATCTACATTTATGGTAGGTACAAAACTGTACTTTTGTCTTTTTCAGTCTGTCTTCTACAAGTCATTAACAGCCCACATGAAGCACTGGCCTTTAAATAGTCCTGGTAGCAGCCTTCACTCTTCTTGGTTGATGACCACAGTCTCTTCCTCAGCTCACCCTTTCCTGTAAGCTTTGGCTAATTCTGCCTAAAGAGATTATTTCTGGTAATATTAATTTAGTTTTGACATTTTGCAACCTTTGACTTGTTGCACTGAGTAGTTTGTGAACCACCATCACCATCAGTCTCTAAACAGTGTCTTTCCAACTGACTGTTTTACAGCATTGCCTACATTTATAAGATGGCAGGAAAATCATTTCTCAGCTTGAAAAAGAGTTTTTTGTGAATGTTCCATCTGTTTCTGCATTTCTTTTTCCTTTTCTTTTTCTTACACTCGTATTGGAATTAGAAAACAGAAGTACCAGTACATGGAGAATATTAATCTTTTTACTCAAGACTGTGAACTAATTTGGGCCTCTAGGACCCATAATGCATTTCATGGGCCATTTTATAGGGGACTTTTAGGTGTATTAGGACTCTGTTTTTCAACATGTCAGAAGACATCTGTTTAGGTTTAGGGAAGCAATACTTTCACTCCAGTAATTGCCATGCTTGAAATTGATTAACACCATTAATCAACACTGGAATGAAGGTAACCTTGTTTCTTCTGTCTTTCTGGATCTCTCTAAGGCTTTTGTTACTATTTCACATAATAAACTCCTAAGTGTACTTTCTGAGGATAATCTAAGCTACTCCACTCTTGCACAGTTTCATGACTATTTGTCTGGTCACAAACAGGCTGTAAAATGGCAAAATAACCTATCTCTTCTTCTGCCTGTTACTTTAGGTGTTCCCCAAGAGTCTATCCTTGGTCCTCTTCTTTTTACCATATTTACAACCTCCATACTGCCACCCTACATGCCACCTTGGTTCAGTATGTAGATGATTCAACCCTAATTTATTCTGCCCCCTCACTCCAACAACTACAAAAAGTAACACAGGAATCCTTTATTGGGATTGAATACTGGCTATCGAATGCACAGCTCATATTCGACCTGAATAAAATTAAGCTGATGCTATTTCATCCCACAAGAGCTATCCCTCCATTCAAAATCAATTCAAGCAACAACACCCTCATTACACAAGTCCCCCAAATCAAACTTCTACGAGTTATCATAGATCGCAACATGAGGTCTGATTTACACATTGCCCAAACAATAAAAAAGTTCACAAAAAACTTGGAACCCTATATAGGTGCAAAAAGACCTTTCCAATAATACTAAGACCGTTATTGCAAGAACCCACCTAGTTTCCACAGTTCTCTATGCAGCCTCCATGTTCATTAAATTTAACAAATCAAACTTAACCAAAGTAAACACCCTTTACCACAAGATAGCAAAGTTTGCAACTGATTCAGCTTATAGTTTTCATCATTGCCAGGCCATTAAACAACTGTCTTGGATAGAATTACCCAGCCTGATCACCCTTAGCCAACTCACAATGACCCATCAGATATTTTACCTACTTGAAAAAACTCTAGCCCTACAAGGCCTATTAAATCACTATTCAAGCAATCGCTTACTATGATCCAGTAACAAATCACTAATTAACATAACTAGAAACAAGAATAGTTTGGGTGGCTCCCTGTACTCCAGCTACATTGCAAAAGCCTGGAATGCCTTGCGTCTAAACATAAGAGCCACAGCCAGTAAAGTTTACTTCAAAAACCTTCTCAAATCCCATTTATCTACCTCATGGATATGCACCTGTTCTGACCTGGTTAAGCTACTAACACAATTTATAGTGAGCATTGTCAATACAGGATTCTTATACATAAAGGCATACATAGGGTGATTTTACTTTTTATATTTCCCACTGTTGCCCATGTACATATATATATATATATATATATATATATATACCTGGTCTCATAATTGATGATGTTATTTAGCTAAAAGCAATTGTTAATACCTCAGCTCTGAACTGGAGAAGACATCTGAGCATTAGATCATTCAATATTCATGACAAAAGTGGGGTAAAAATAGCAAATTTGATTTGCAACAGTTGACTTGCCAAGACACCTGATTAAACACGATTAATGGAGGGAAATATGCTGTTTCTCTTAGTATAAATGGCAGTGGACTTGATTCCTGTGACTCTGCTAAGGTTCCTTGGGATAAGATGCTACCTGATGTACATGAAATGAATACATGTTTAGTAAATTTTATATAGCAAGTAAATAAAGATGGCGCTGAAGCAGATGAGGTGTTAAATAATCACTCTGTTGCCACTGAGGAATTTCAGTAAGAGAATAAAGACTCTGAAGGAATGATGCACTAATCTGAAGGCAAAGATGTTTTATATTAGACGAAAAGCAAAAGGGCCAGAAAGATAGGATTGACGGAAGAATATATGATTGAATGAATTCTAGAAACAGAAGGCAGAGCGGTTTCTTGTGATTTACAATAAAAGGCTTGACAGGTTGTATTGGTTTGCTAATCAGTCATAGAGAATTTGAGAAAGCACATCATATTTTCTGGGTGAGGCCTATAGTGTCCTAGGCAGCCTCAACATACAGCAATGCACTTTGAGATCTATGGCTGAAGGACATGAAGATCAGGCAAAAGTTACACCATAGGAGAAAAAAAATGACTGTCCAGTACAAACTAGACAAAAAAGGGCACAATTCATAGCTCCAACATGTGTTTGTTAAGGATGCTAAAGTTAAGACTGTTCTATCCAGCCATTTTTTATCATAAGGGATGAAAATAGGTTTGCAAAAACCTTTACGTTGTTTACAGACCTATCACTCCTAAAGGATAGAGTAGAGGTATGCTGCCTGTATGAGGGAAGCAAGTGATGATGTTAAGTTGTCTCTATCTCGCCTTCATTCTTGCTGGTTGGGTTCGGAGCTGATACTCGGCTCCGACTCGGCCATCTTCAAAAGCTCGAGAGCTGCTTACTGGCTTGAGGCCCCCCCCATATCCCATGATGCCTGGCGCTAGATACTCAGATCTCGTTTGCCGCTTCTGCTACGAGGTTGCGTTTACTGGCTCAGGTCGTATTTTTTTTTCACTTTGTTCATAATATTTAGGACTCTTTTGTACTTCATTAGAGATACACTTATTGTCATAGCTTAGCTGTAGGTTCTATGGTAGTTTGTTAGTGTTAATTCCCCTTAAAAACTTGTTTTCTCCTTAGAGAGTTTTTTTCCTCTCCCTCCCCCACCCCCATTTGCCTTTTCAAAGTAAGCTGTTTTAGTTAGAGGCTTATCATTCTTTTATTTTTTAAGGTAAACAAAAGTTCATTAGAAATTGTGGTAGTTTGTAGGTCTTATATTAATAGTGTGTGTGTGCTGTTAGGGTGTGGTAACTTGTGTAGTTTGTGTGTATTTTTTTCCAGTTACCTACTCTCCATTCTACTTGTTCTTTGTATTTGTTTTTCCTTTACAGGAATGTCTAAAGACACAAAAGTGTCGAGATTCAAGAAGTGTGACTCATGCTGTCAGAAAATGTCTCTGACAGATGGTCACACTTCTTGTGTCTATTGCTTGGGCTCCCTACACCTGCAGGACTCTTGTTCGGTGTGTCACGCCTGTAGTCCAAGAGTCCTGCAGGAGCGTAGAAATAAGCTTATCCTTAAGGGTTTGCTTAAACCTGAAGGATCACCGGCCAAGACTCAGTCAGTGAAACCTTCTAGGCCATCGAAGCCGTCGGCTCCCAGCTCGGAGCCGTCACCGGGTATGGCTTCTGCATCAACTTCGGTTCTGGCTGGAACTGAAGTACCTATCTCTATGTCAACTTTGGCTCTGACTGGAGCTGAAGTACCTATCTCTCAATCGGGCCCGACTCTTCCATCGGAACCGTCAGGGAGTCAAAAATGCTCCAGGTCGCCATCCTTGGAGTCGATACACTCGGCTCCAGGGTCACCCTAATTGCAATCTGAGCGGAGTCATCGATCCCACTCTTCTCGGTCATCTAGGCTATCTGATCATGATTTGGAGAGAGTGGTGAGCAGGCTTTTAAAGTCGCAGGCCCTGACAAAAATGCTATCCAGCCCCCCTCATCAGGGTTCGGCTCTACGTGTTTCTCCAATAGTTCCTCCTTCGACTCATCCCTTGAGTTCGGAGCCGGAGCATGCTGTGGCTGGAACCGTGGGTCCATCGGCACTGATACCTCCCCTTTTGGTTCCGTCGTCGGCTCCGATCTCTTCCATGGTGCCATCCTTGCAGGGATCTGGGCATCGGGACTCCCTCGTCGGCTCCGAGGGGGCGAGTGGCATTGGACCCTTTTCCGACCCCGTTCTCCCTCTCGGAGCTTCAGCACAGGTGAGTTCGGCTCCTACATCGGCTTCGGAGCCATCTCTCTTGGTGCCGGGAAGGATTCCGGTGTCTTCGGAGCCAGAGCCTTCTCTGGTATCGGGAAGGGGCACCTTTGAGGTCATGAGGAGTGTGCTGGCATCTGAGTCAGCCTCACGGTCAGCCTCATCGGCTCCTCCCCCCATGGTGCCTGCTCCTGCCTCTGCCCCTCCTCCAGACCCCAAGCGTGGGGAACAAGTGCTCCAGAGCACCCCATTGGGTGTATCTTCCTCTTCCGAGGCCCTCCCCATTCATTCAGAGGAGTCCCCTCGAAAGAGGAAATGCAAGAGGAAGCATGTTGACTCCCCTGAGTCTGTTACTTCAGATACCGACTTGGAGGAGTCGGAAGGGTCCCCGAGATCCCCCTCTGAGAACATCTCCTTCTCAGACATCCTTGAAATCCTTAGGCAGAGGGGGAACTGGACTACCCTTAACCCTTCCAAGGATGCATCGGTATTCCTGGATGCATTTGGTTCCTGACCCTCCACCTCCTGGGTGTCTCCACCTTTCGATCCACTGATGTCGGTGGTGGCTCAAAAGGAGTGGTCAGCTCCAGACACAATGGAACCAACTCCCCGTAGGCCTACAAAATTCATCACTGCCCCTCGAGACAAGCAATTTCTGACCAAGCGTGTTCCCGTTTATGCCATGGTGGTAGCAGCGGCCACTAAAAAGGAGTTGGCTGAAACTTCTTTGTCTATCCATCCCCCTAATAAGGAATCTAGGATGATGGACAGATATGGGAAGCAGATGTTTTCCTCAGCGACCTTTTCCATGAGGTCTCTGAACTATTTGTGCCATTTTACCCGCCTTCAAAGGGATCTTCTTAAAGAGCTAGGAGATACCCTTCAAGATCCATCAGTTGCAGGGGCTCAGGCTAAGATTGCCTCCCAGCTGGCGACTCTAAATTCTATAGTAAACTCCTCCATGCGGCTCATCTCTTATGCAGCCGATGAAGCGAGTAGGGCCGCAGGCACAGGTGTGGCTTTGAGGAGACATGCTTGGATGCGGTTATGCAACTTTGCGGAACCCTTCAAGGTGTCTTTCACCAACACCCCCTTTGATGGTTCTGCTCTGTTTGGACCACAGGTGAAGGATACCCTTACCAGGTGTGAGCAGGACGGCAAGACTCTCTCTGCCATTGGAGTCTGTTTTTCCACTCCTTCAAGACCATATCCCAAGGGTCAGAAGAGTGGGAAGATGTGGTTCCGGAAATCCCAGGGAGCCGTGCCTGATACACGTGGAGAGTTCCCCTCCAGGGGCAGAGGAGGGAACAACAATAAACGCCGCCCTAGGGGCAGGGGGGGGTCTGAAAAATCAGGGCCAAAGAGAATCCTTCTCTGACAACCCCTTCCAGCATCCCTGAAGTGCTGCCCAACTGTTCACCTTCGTAGGCAGTCGGGGGAAGGTTATCGCTGTACCCAAAAGCCTGGCAAAGTATAACACAAGACAAATGGGTACTTTCTATCATATCTGAAGGCTACAAAATCCCCTTGCTTTTTTCCAACAAATCCCTTCCAGATGTTCCACCCAATCTAAGGGATCAAGCAGTTCAAGAAATTTCAAAACTGCTAAGAAAAAGAGCCATCCGGTCAGTCCCAGCAGACCAACAAGGATCTGGAACTTACTCAAGGTTCTTTTTGGTACCAAAAAAGACAGGGGACTGGAGACCCATTCTGGATTTCAGCAGACTAAACAGGTCTGTTCAAAGAATGAAGTTCCGGATGGTCACGCTACAGTCCATTTTACCCTTTCTGGGTCAGGACAATTGGATGTGCTCCATAGATCTTCAGGACGCGTACTACCATATCAAAATGCACAGACTCTCCAGAAGATTCCTCCGCTTCTGGCTGGGAGCCAGTCATTATCATTTCAGAGTGCTGCCCTTTTGTCTCACCACAGCCCCCAGGGTGTTCACCAAATGTTTGGCAGTAGTCACCGCTCACTTGAGACAACAAGGATTCCAGGTGTTTCCATATTTAGATGACTGGCTCCTTACTGCAACCACCAGGCATCACCTGCTGCGAGCCAGAGACTACACCATCCAAACTTGCTCCACTCTAGCCATCACAATAAATTTCGAAAAGTCTGCATTGTCGCCTTGTCAATCTATCACCTTTATAGGCGCAAACTTAAACACAAAGGACATGTCAGCGACTCTCCCAGTAGACAGAGTGTTAGCCATTCAACGACATGTGCAGGACTTATTAGGATGCAAAAAGATTCAGGCCAGATTTGTCCTAAAAACATTGGGTCTCATGGTAGCAGCTATAATACTAGTCCCCCTTGCATGTTTTCACATGAGGATTCTTCAGTGGATGTTTTTCACACAATGGTCCTTCCAGCAACTCCCAGTGTCTCACATGATAACGATCACACAGTCATGCAAAAACCAACTTGTTTGGTGGATGGTTTCCCCATCATTACACCAGGGAAGACCATTCGTTCTTCCTCCTCCAGTAGCTACGGTGACCACGGATACCTCCCTGATCGTGTGAGGGGGGGCATTTTCAGGGCAGAACAGTCCAAGGCACCTGGCAGCCTCACAAGTACCATCTGCATATCAATGTCTTGGAGATGAGAGCCATGCTTTTAGCATTGCAAGCTCTTCAGAATTCTCTTCCCACCGGGACCTTTGCAATTCAAACAGACAATATGTCAGTGGTATGGTACATCAACAAGCAGGGTGGAACCAAGTCATACCCCTTATGTCGAGAAGCACTCAGACTTTGGCAGTGGGCGATCTCTTCCCAACGGTTTCTGATAGCAGCACACATCCCTAGGAAGTCCAACATTATAGCAGACAGGCTGAGCAGAGCAATACTCATGCCTCATGAGTGGTCTCTCAATCAGACTGTGGCAGACAAAATCTTCCGCAAATGGGGCCAACCTTGCTTGCAACCTTTTTGCCACCCCCTTCAACAGCAAGTGCAACAATTTCTTTTCTCTCTCCACCCTCTTCCCGGACACCTCCCCAGAGACGCTGTAGTTCACGATTGGCCCCGGGGACTTCTTTATGCATTCCCTCTATTTCCCCTGATTCCCAAACTAATTCAGAAAGCTACCACATTGGGATGCAAGATGATCCTCATTGCCCCTTACTGGTCTCGACAAATTTGGTTTCCTTTCCTGCATCATCACCTTCTGGAGCAGCCCTGGACCCTGGACCCAATTCCAGACCTCCTGATCCATCAATCGGGTGGGCTGCACCAATCTCTTCAATCTCTCCAGCTCAGTGCTTGGTTTCTCCACTTCTGACCTTAGCCAGGCTTCCCAACACCTCCCATTCTGTGCGTGAAATCATCTTATCCTCGCATAAGCCGACCACTAGAAAAACTTATGCTAGCAAGTGAAAACATTTTTCCTTATGGGCAGAGAACAGGAATATAGATCCCTTTTCAGCCCCTGTGCACCATATTTTAGAATTTCTAGCAGAACTTTTTCGAACCAGATCCTCTTCTGCCACGATTAGAGTTCAGCTAGCTGCAATTTCAAACTTTCATACGGGTCTATCTGATTCAAGCATCATGTCCCATAAGCTTTGTAAAGCCTTTCTTAAAGGGACCACTCTACTCAGGCCCTCAGTAAGAGATCCCCTGCCTCCGTGGGATCTGAATTTGATTTTAGCTTCCCTGATACTGCCCCCCTTTGAACCGGAAGCTTCTTCTTCCTTGAAGTTTCTTTCTTGGAAAACCCTTCTTCTGGTCACAGTTACATCGGCCAGAAGAGTTTCTGAACTTCAGGCTCTTTGTGTTCGTCCTCCTTACCTAGTTTTTCACAATGATAGAGTTTCTCTTTAGACTAACCCTTCCTTTCTTCCAAAGGTTACTTCTGATTATAATTTGAATCAGTCCATTGAACTACCTGTATTCTTTCCAAATTATTCCAACAAGGCAGAATACAAGATGTTAAGTTGTTTCTCTCACCTTCATTCTTGCTAGATGCGTTCAGAGCCGATCTTCCGCTCCAACTCGGCCATTTTCTAAAGCTCAAGAGCTACTTACTGGCTCGAGGCCTCCCTATATCCCTCAATGCCTGGTGCTAGATCCCCAGATCTCATTTGCTGCATCAGCTACAAGGTTGCGCTTTACTGGCTCAGGTTGTATTCTTCTTTTTATAATATTAGCAGTTAAAATTTTACTGTATTTTTCTTTTGTTTAAGTAGAGTAGTACTTTTAGATAGTCTTAGTATCCATGTGTTTCTGCCCTTTAGGAACTCGTTTTACTTAGAGAGTCCCCCCCCCCATCTCTCTAAGTAGGTCATTTAAATTAGAGGCTATCCCCTTCCCTTTTCAATCCTTTTTCCAGAAGGAAGTAGTTTTTGGCCTTTATAGTTTAAGAAAGAATTTCTTGTTTGAAGGTGTGGGACTAGTGTGTGTGTGTGTGTGACTGTGTGTGTTTCTTTGCACTAGATTTAAAATTCCTCTATTTGTATCCCTTTTTCTTTACCATGTCAAAGGATACCAAGGTATCAGGGTTCAAGAAGTGTGACTTGTGCTGTCAGAAAATGTCTCTGACAGACGGTCACACTTTTTGTGTTTATTGTTTGGTTGCCCTACACCTGCAGGACTGTTGCTCGGTTAGTCATGCCTTTAGTCCGAGAGTCCTGCATGAGCGTAGGAACAAATTTATTCTCAGGGGGTTACTAAAACCTGAGGGGTCTCCGGCGAAGTCTCAGCCAGCCAAAACCCCTAAGCCCACCAAGCCGTCGCCAGGTGGAGTGTCTGCTTCCATTTCAGTTCCAGCCGGAACCGAAGTATCAAAATCTCACTCGGCTCTGACCTTGGTTTCGGAGCCGTCAGGGAGCTGTAAGCGATCTTGGTCGCCATCTCTAGAGTCAATTCGCTCTGCTCCAGGGTCGCCTTTGTTACAATCTGAACGGAGCCATCGGTCCTACTCTTCACGGTCCTCGAGGCTATCCGATCATGACTTGGAGAGAGTGGTTAGTAGACTCCTCAAATCGCAGGCCCTGGCTAAAATGTTAGCTAGCCCTCCTCATCAGGCTGTGGCTGTTCCTCTTTCTGAAGTAGTTCCTCCTCCGACTCCTCCTGTCAGTTCGGAGCCAGAGCTTGTTGGGGCTCGGATCTTGGAAACATCGGCACTGATGCTTCCCCTTTTGGCTCCGTCGTCTGCTCTGATTTCTCCAGTGGTTCCGTCCTTGGAGGGATCTGGGCGCCGGGACTTTCTCATCGGCGCCGAGGGGGCGAGTTGCATCGGACTTTTGTCCGACTCCGTTCTCCCTCTCAGAGCCTCGGCGCAGGTAAGCTCGGCTCCTACATTGGCCTTGGAACCGTCCCTTTCGGTGCTGGAGAGGATTCCTGTCTCTTTGGAGTGGGGGCCCTCTTCTCTGCTGGACAGGGGCGCCTTCGAGGTCATGAGGAGCATGCTGACTTCTGAGTCTGCACCTCGATCAGCCCTTTCAGCTCCTCCCCCCAGGGTGCCTGCTTCAGTCTCTGCCCTTCCTCCAGACCCCAAGTGAGGGAATCAAATGCTCCAGGTCACCCCAATGGGTGTATCTTCCTCTTCCCAGGCCTCCCCTGAGATTTCACAGGAGCCCCCTCGAAAGAGGAAATGTAAGAGGAAACATGTTGACTCCCCCGAGTCTGTCACATCAGATACTGACTTGGAGGATTCGGAAGGGTTCCCAATATACCCCTCTGAGGATGTCTCTTTCTCAGACATCCTTGAGATCCTTAAGCAGAGGGGGAACTGGACTGCCCTTAACCCTTCTGAGGACGAGTCGGTATACTTGGATGCGTTTGGTTCCCGAACCTCCACCTCTTGGGTGTCTCCGCCTTTCGATCCATTGATGGAAGTAGTGGCTTGGAAGGCATGGTCAGCTCCGAACACACTGGAACCAACCCCCGCAAGCCCACTAAGTTTATTACGGCCCCTCAAAATAAACAGTTTTTGACAAAGGGTGTCCCTATTGATGCCATGGTGGTAGCAGCTGCCATGAAAAAGGAGTTGGCTGACACTTCTGTACCTGTCCATCCCCCTAATAAAGAGTCTAGGATGATGGACAGATACGGGAAGCAGATGTTTTCCTCAGCGACCTTCTCCATGCGGTCGCTGAATTACTTGTGCCACTTCACCCGTCTTCAGAGGGATCTCCTCAAGGAGCTAGGAGATACCCTGCAAGATCCATCAGCTGTGGGGGCTCAAAACAAGATTAACTCCCAGCTGGCGACTCTTAATTCAATCGTCAACTCCCCCATGCGGCTCGTTTCGTATGTGGCTGATGGGGCGAGTAGGACCACAGGCACAGGCGTGGCTTTGAGAAGACATGCCTGGATGTAGTTATGTAACTTTGATGATCCCTTCAAGGCATCTTTCACCAACACCCCTTTTGATGGTTCTGCTCTGTTTGGACCTCAGGTGAAAGATACCCTTACCAGGTGTGAGCAGGAAGGCAAGACTCTCTCTGCCGTGGGAGTCTGTTTTTCCACTCCCTCTAGACCATACCCTAAAGGTCAGAAGAGTGGAAAGATGTGGTTCCGGAAACCCCAGGGAGCCGTGCCTGACACACGTGGCGAGTTTCCCTCCAGAGGCAGAGGAGGGAACAACAATAGATGCTGTCCACGGGGCAGAGGGGGTCCGCAGAATCAGGGCAGCAGAGAATCCTTCTCTGACAAGCCCTTCCAGCACCCCTGAGGGGCTGTCCGCCTTCAGAGGCAGTCGGGGGAAGGTTGTCTCTGTACCCAGAAGCCTGGTGTCTCATCACTCGAGACAGATGGGTACGGTCTATCATATCCGGAGGTTACAATATCCCCTTTGTCCACACCCCCCTTACAATCAAACAACCCCATCCCAGATGTTCCACCCAGTATAAGGGAACAGGCAGTACAAGAAATTTCAAAACTGCTAAAAAATCGGGCCATCCAACAAGTCCCAGCAGACCAGTAAGGATCCAGAATTTACTCAAAGTTCTGTTTGGTACCAAAAAAGACAGGGGACTGGAGACCCATTTTGGATCTCAGCAGACTAACAAGTCTGTTTAAAGAACGAAGTTCTGGATGGTCACGCTTCAGTCCATTCTACCCTTTTTGGGTCCGGACAATTGAATGTGCTGCATAGATCTTCAGGATGCGTACTACCACATCAAAATGGACAGGCGTTCCAGAAGGTTTCTCTGCTTCCAGCTGGGAGCCAGTCATTACCAGTTCAGAGCCCTGCCCTTTGGTCTCACCACAGCCCCCACGGTGTTCACCAAATGCATAGCAGTGGTTACCGCTCATCTGAGACGGCAAGGATTACAGGTGTTTCCTTATCTAGACAACTGGCTCCTTACTGCTACCACCAAGCATCAATTGCTGAGAGCCAGGGATTATACCATCCAAACTGCACCAACCTAGGTATTTCAATAAATTTTGAAAAGTCTGCATTGTCACCTTGTCAGTCTTTAACCTTTATAGGCGCAAGATTAAATACGAAAGATCTGTCCGCAAGACTTCCAATAGACTGAGTGGCAGACATTCGCCAACACATACAGGTATTATTAGGATGCAAAAAGATTCAAGCCAGATTCATCCTAAAAACCTTGGGACTCATGGCAGCAGCGATCATATTAGTTCCCCTGGCTCGCTTTCACATGAGGATTCTCCACTGGATGCTTTTCAACCAATGGTCCTTTCAACAACTCACTTTGTCTCACAAGATATTAGTCACACAATCATGCAAAGACCACTTGTCTTGGTGGATGGTCTCCTCATCAGTACCCCAGGGCAGACCATTTGTCCTTCCTCCTCCATTTGCCATGGTGACCATGGATGCCTCCCTGATCGGGTGGGGGGGGGGGGGGGATTTTCAGGGCAGGACTGTCCAGGGCACCTGGCAACCCCACGAGTACCACTTGCACATAAATGTCTTGGAGATGAGTGCAGTGCTTTTAGCGTTGCAAGCTCTTCAGAACTCTCTACCCACTGGGACCATTGCAATTCAGACAGACAATATGTCTGTAGTATGGTACATCAACAAGCAGGGAGGAACCAAGTCATATCCCTTATGTCGAGAAGCACTCAGACTATGGCAGTGGGCGATCTCCTCTCAAAGGTTTCTGACAGCAACACACATCCCTGGGAAGTCCAAAGTCATAGCGGACAGGCTAAGCAGAGCTATTTTCATGCCTCACGAGTGGTCTCTCAATCGGACTGTAGCAGACAAAATCTTCTGCAGATGGGGTCAGCCTTGCTGCGACCTTTTCGCAACCCCTCTCAACAGCAAGTGGGACAATTTCTTCACTCTCTTCCCTCTTCCCGGACACTCCCCCAGAGATGCTCTACTTCACGATTGGCCCCAGGGACTTCTGTATGCATTCCCACCCTTTCCCCTAATTCTGAAACTAATTCAGAAAGCTACCGTGCTGGGTTGCAGGATGATCCTCATTGCCCCCTACTGGCCTCGGCAAATCTGGTTCCCGTTCCTGCATCATCACCTTCTAGAGCAGCCGTGGACCCAATCCCAGACCTCCTGATCCATCTATCGGGTGGGCTGCACCAATCTCTTCAATCTTTCTAGCTCACTGCTTGGTTTCTCCACTTTCGACCTTAGCCAGGCTTCCAAACACCTCCCATTCTGTGCGTGAAATCATCTTATCCTCGCATAAGCCGACCACTAGAAAAACTTATGCTAGCAAGTGGAAATGTTTTTCCTTATGGGCAGAGAACAGGAATATAGATCCCTTTTCAGCCCCTGTGCACCATATTTTAGAATTTCTAGCAGAACTTTTTCGAACCGGATCCTCTTCTGCCACAATTAGAGTTCAGCTAGCTGCAATTTCAAACTTTCATACGGGCCTATCTGATTCAAGCATCATGTCCCATAAGCTTTGTAAAGCCTTTCTTAAGGGGACCACTCTACTCAGGTCCCCAGTTAGAGATCCCCCGCCTCCGTGGGATCTGAATTTGATTTTAGCTTCCATAATACTGCCCCCCTTTGAACCGGAAGCTTCTTGTTCCTTGAAGTTTCTTTCTTGGAAAACCCTTCTTCTTGTCACAGTTACGTCAGCCAGAAGAGTTTCTGAACTTCAGGCTCTTTGTGTTCGTCCTCCTTACCTAGTTTTTCACAATGATAGAGTTTCTCTTCAGACTAACCCTTCCTTTCTTCCAAAGGTTACTTCTGATTGTAATTTGAATCAGTCCATTGAACTACCTGTGTTCTTTCCAAATTATTCCAACAAGGCAGAATACAAGATGTTAAGTTGTTTCTCTCGCCTTCATTCTTGCTGGATGCGTTCGGAGCCGATCTTCAGCTCCAACTCGGCCATTTTCTAAAGCTCGAGAGCTACTTACTGGCTCGAGGCCTCCCTATATCCCTCAATGCCTGGTGATAGATCATCAGATCTTGTTTGCTGCTTCAGCTACGAGGTTGCACTTTACTGGCTCAGGTCGTATTCTTCTTTTTAGAATATTAGCAGTTAAAAATTTAGTGTATTTTTCTTTTGTTTAAGTAGAGTAGTACTGTTAGATAGTCTTAGTATCCCTGTGTTTCTGCCCTTTAGGAACTCGTTTTACTTAGAGAGTTTCTCCCCCCTCCATCTTTCTAAGTAGGCCGTTTAAATTAGAGGATATCCCCTTCCCTTTTTAATCCTTTTTCCAGTAGGAAGTAGTTTTTAGCCTTTATAGTTTAAGAAAAATTTTTTTGTTTGAAGGTGTGGGCCTAGTGTCTGTGTGTGTGACTGTGTGTGTTTCTTTGCACTAGTCTAACATTCCTCTATTGGTATCCCTTTTTCTTTACCATGTCAAAGGATACCAAGGTATCAGGGTTCAAGAAGTGTGACTCGTGCTGTCAGAAAATGTCTCTGACAGATGGTCACACTTTTTGTGTTTATTGTTTGGGTGCCCTACACCTGCAGGACTGTTCCTCGGTATGTCATGCCTTTAGTCCGAGAGTCCTGCAGGAGCATAGGAACAAATTGTTTCTCAGGGGGTTACTAAAACCCGAGGGGTCTCCGGCGAAGTCTCAGCCAGCCAAAGCCCCTAAGCCCACCAAGCCGTCGGCTCCCAGTATGGAGCCGTCACCAGGTGGAGCGTCTGCTTCCATTTTGGTTCCAGCTGGAACCGAAGTATCAAAATCTCACTCAGCTCCGACCTTGGTTTCGGAGCCGTCAGGGAGCCGTAAGCGATCTAGGTCACCATCCCTAGAGTCGATTCACTCGGCTCTGGGGTCGCCTTTGCTACAATCTGAACGGAGCCATCGGTCCCACTCTTCTCTGTCCTCGAGGCTATCCGATCATGACTTGGAGAGAGTGGTTAGTAGACTCCTCAAATCGCAGGCCCAGGCTAAAATGTTAGCTAGCCATCCTCATCAGGCTGTGGCTGTTTCTCTTTCTGTAGTAGTTCCTCCTCCGACTCCTCCTCTCAGTTCAGAGCCAGAGCTTGTTGGGGCTCGGATCTTGGAAACATCGGCGCTGATGCTTCCCCTTTTGGCTCCGTCGTCTGCTCCAATTTCTTCAGTGGTTCCGTCCTTGGAGGGATCTGGGCGCTGGGACTTTCTCGTCGGCTCTGAGCGGGCAAGTGGCATCAGACCCTTGTCCAACTCCGTTCTCCCTCTCAGAGCCTCGGCGCAGGTAAGCTCAGCTCCTACATTGGCCTCGGAGCTGTCCCTTTCAGTGCTGGAGAGGATTCCTGTCTCTTCGGAGCAGGGGCCCTCTTCTCTGCTGGACAGGGGAGCCTTCGAGGTCATGAGGAGCGTGCTGACTTCTCAGTCTGCACCTCGATCAGCCCCTTCAGCTCCTCCCCCAGGGTGCCTGCTTCGGTCTCTGCCCTTCCTCCAGACCCCAAGCGAGGGAATCAAATGCTCCAGGTCACCCCACTGGGTGTATCTTCCTCTTTTGAGGCCTCCCCTGAGATTTCAGTGGAGCCCCCTCAAGAGAGGAAATGTAAGAGGAAACGTGTTGACTCCCCCGAGTCTGTCACATCAGATACTGACTTGGAGGATTCAGAAGGGTTCCCAAGATCCCCCTCTGAAGATGTCTCTTTCTCAGACATCCTTGAGATCTTTAAGCAGAGGGGGAACTGGACTGCCCTTAACCCTTCTGAGGACGAGTCGGTATACTTGGATGTGTTTGGTTCCCGACCCTCCACCTCCTGGGTGTCTCTGCCTTTCGATCCATTGATGGAAGTAGTGGCTCGGAAGGCATGGTCATCTCCGAATACACTGGAACCAGCCCCCCGCAGGCCCACTAAGTGTATTACGGCCCCTCAAAATAAACAGTTTTTGACAAAGGGTGTCCCTGTGATGCCATGGTGGTAGCAGCTGCCACAAAAAAGGAGTTGGCTGACACTTCTGTACCTGTCCATCCCCCTAATAAAGAGTCTAGGATGATGGACAGATACGGGAAGCAGATGTTTTCCTCAGCGACCTTCTCCATGCGGTCACTGAATTACTTGTGCCACTTCACCCGTCTTCAGAGGGATCTCCTCAAGGAGCTAGGAGATACCCTGCAAGATCCATCAGTTGTGGGGGCTCAGACAAGATTAACTCCCAGCTGGTGACTCTTAATTCAATCGTCAACTCCTCCATGCGGCTCATTTTGTATATGGCTGATGGGGCAAGTAGGGCTGTAGGCACAGGCGTGGCTTTGAGAAGACATGCCTGGATGCGGTTATGTAACTTTGCTGATCCCTTCAAGGTGTCTTTCACCAACACCCCTTTTGATGGTTCTGCTCTGTTTGGACCTCAGGTGAAAGATACCCTTACCAGGTGTGAGCAGGAAGGCAAGACTCTCTCTGCCGTGGGAGTCCGTTTTTCCACTCCCTCTAGACCATACCCTAAAGGTCAGAAGAGTGGAAAGATGTGGTTCCAGAAACCCCAGGGAGCCGTGCCTGACACACATGGCGAGTTTCCCTCCAGAGGCAGAGGAGGGAACAACAATAGATGCCGCCCACGGGGCAGAGGGGGTCCACAGAGTCAGGGCAGCAGAGAATCCTTGTCTGACAAGTCCTTCCAGCACCCCTGAGGGGCTGCCCAGCTGTCCGCCTTCAGAGGCAGTTGGGGGAAGGTTGTCTCTGTACCCAAAAGCCTGGCGTCTCATCACTCGAGACAGATGGGTACGGTCTATCATATCCAGAGGTTACAATATCCCCTTTGTCCACACCCCCTTACAATCAAACAACCCCATCCCAGATGTTCCACCCAGTATAAGGGAACAGGCAGTACAAGAAATTTCAAAACTGCTAAAAAAACGGGCCATCCAACAAGTCCCAGCAGACCAGCAAGGATCCGGAATTTACTCAAAGTTCTTTTTGGTACCAGAAAAGACAGGGGACTGGAGACCCATTTTGGATCTCAGCAGACTAACAAGTCTGTTTAAAGAACGAAGTTCTGGATGATCACGCTTCAGTCCATTCTACCCTTTTTGGGTCCGAACAATTGGATGTGCTCCATAGATCTTCAGGATGTGTACTACCACATCAAAATGGACAGGCGTTCCAGAAGGTTTCTCCACTTCCGGCTGGGAGCCAGTCATTACCAGTTCAGAGCCCTGCCCTTTGGTATCACCACAGCCCCCAGGGTGTTCACCAAATGCATAGCAGTGGTTACCGCTCACCTGAGATGGCAAGGATTCTAGGTGTTTCCATATCTAGATGACTGGCTCCTTACTGCTACCACCAGGCATCAATTGCTGAGAGCCAGGGATTATACCATCCAAACATGCTCCAACCTAGGTATCTCAATAAATTTCGAAAAGTCTGCATTGTCACCTTGTCAGTCTTTAACCTTTATAGACACAAGATTAAATACGAAAGATCTGTCTGCAAGACTTCCAAAAGAGTGGCAGACATTCGCCAACACGAGGGTGCAAAAAGATTCAAGCCAGATTTGTCCTAAAAACCTTGGGCCTCATGGCAGCAGCGATCATATTAGTTCCCCTGGCTTGCTTTCACATGAGGATTCTCCAGTGGATGTTTTTCACCCAATGGCCCTTTCAACAACTCCCTTTGTCTCACAAGATATTAATCACGCAATCGTGCAAAGACCACTTGTCTTGGTGGATGGTCTCCTCATCAGTACCCCAGGGCAGACCATTTGTCCTTCCTCCTCCAGTTGCCACGGTGACCATGGATGCCTCCCTGATTGGGTGGGGGGGCATTTTCAGGGCAGGACTGTCCAGGGCACCTGGCAACCTCACGAGTACCACTTGCACATAAATGTCTTGGAGATGAGGGCGGTGCTTTTAGCGTTGCAAGCTCTTCAGAACTCTCTACCCACTGGGACCATTGTAATTCAGACAGACAATATGTCTGTAGTATGGTATATCAACAAGCAGGGAGGAACCAAGTCATATCCCTTATGTCGAGAAGCACTCAGACTATGGCAGTGGGCGATCTCCTCTCAACGGTTTCTGACAGCAACGCACATCCCTGGGAAGTCCAACATCATAGCAGACAGGCTAAGCAGAGCTATTCTCATGCCTCACGAGTGGTCTCTCAATCGGACTGTAGCAGACAAAATCTTCCACAAATGGGGTCAGCCTTGCTGTGACTTTTTTGCAACTCTTCTCAACAGCAAGTGCGACAATTTCTTCACTCTCTTCCCGGACACTCCCCCAGAGACGCTCTAGTTCACGATTGGCCCCAGGGACTTCTGTAGGCATTCCCACCCTTTCCACTAATTCTGAAACTAATTCAGAAAGCTACCATGCTGGGTTGCAGGATGATCCTCATTGCCCCCTACTGGCCTCGACAAACCTGGTTCCCGTTCCTGCATCATCACCTTCTAGAGCAGCCTTGGAATCTGGACCCAGTTCCAGACCTCCTGATCCATCAGTCGGGCAGGCTGCATCAATCTCTTCAGTCTCTCAACCTCACTGCTTGGTTGCTCCACTTCCAACCTTAGCCAGGCTTACCAGTATTTCCAATTCAGTGCATTAGATTATCCTTTCTTCGCACAAACCTACAACCAGGAAAACTTACGCTAGTAAGTGGAAACATTTTTCTTTCTGGGCAGAGGCTAGAAATATAGATCCTTTTACGGCCCCTGTCCATAACGTTCTAGACTTTTTAGCAGAACTTTTTCAAGTGGGCTCCTCTTCTGCCACCATTAGGTTTCAATTAGCGGCAATCTCTAATTTCCATACGGGCCTGTCAGAAACCAGCATCATGTCCCATAAGCTTTGCAAAGCCTTCCTTAAAGGAACAATCTTGCTCATGCCTCCAGTGAGAGATCCCCCGCCTCCGTGGGACTTGAATTTGATCCTAGCTTCCTTGATACTGCCTCCTTTTGAACCGGCAGCTTCCTGTTCCTTGAAATTGCTGTCTTGGAAAACCCTCTTTTTGGTGGCCATTATTTCAGCGAGGAGAATTTCTGAACTTCAAGCCCTATGTGTTCGTCCTCCTTACCTAATTTTCCATAAGGATAGGGTTTCACTCAGGACTAATCCTTTGTTCCTTCCTAAGATCCCCTCCAAAAATAATTTGAATCAATCCATTGATCTGCCAGTTTTTTTCCCAAATTATTCCAACAAGGCTGAACACAGATTACACCAGTTGGACGTTCATAGGCAATTACGTTTTCTATTTGCATAGGACTGAGCAAATAAGGAAATCAGACCAACTCTTCCTGTCCTATGCGGAGGGTAAGCAGGGTCGACCAGTGTCTAAAGTAACCATATCCAGGTGGTTGTCCTCTATTATTACCCTTGTTTATCAGTTGAGGAATAAAGAACTCCCTGCTAAACCTAAAGGCCACTCTACTAGGGCTTTAGCTACGTCAGTAGCCTTTCAAGAAAGACTACCAATGGAAGCCATTTGTGCTGTGGTCACATGGGCCACCCCTCATACCTTCGTTTCACATTATAAATTGGATGTGGTCTCTAGGAGTAGAGCTGATTTTGGTTCCACTGTGCTCAAGAGTCTGTTCTGATGAGCCACCCAGGACTGAGGTGCTAGGGACACTGTCCCATCCAACAAGAATGAAGGCGAGAGAAACAACTTAACATTAAGAAGTTATGTACCTACCATAACGTTCCATGTTAGTTGTCTTCTTCTCGCCTTCTTTCTTGCTTCCCACCCTCCATCCCCCTAGCCTAGATGGACCGAGAAGAGTACAACTATGAGTCTTGTCACTCGCTGAGCCTTAACCATTTTATGTCCTCTACCTTTTCTTTAGCCCTATAGCTGAAGTCTTGCTATTGGGATAGTTGTCTTCTTGTATTGTGATGGTGTTAGGTCTTCCAAACGAAATCTGGGGATCTAGCGCCAGGCACTGTGGGATATAGGGAGGCCTCGAGCCAGTAAGTAGCTCTCGAGCTTTAGAAAATGGCCGAGTCGGAGCCGAAGATCGGCTCCGAACCCATCCAGCAAGAAAGAAGGCAAGAAGAAGACAACTAACATGGAACGTTATGGTAGGTACATAACTTCTTATTACATCAGTTGGACGTCCATAGACAATTATGCTTTTACTTGCATAGAAACAAGCAAATCAGAAAATCAGACCAGTTGTTCCTGTCTTATACTGAGGGAAAACAAGGCATACCAGTGTCAAAAGTCACCTTATTTAGGTGGTTGACTTCTACTATTACTTTTATATATCAGTTAAGAAATAAAGAGCTTCCTGCTAAACCCAAAGGTCACTCCACCAGAGCTCTAGCTACTTCTGTGGCTTTTCAGGCCAGATTGCCAATGGAAACTATTTGTGCGGCAGCTACATGGGCTAATCCACATACCTTCATTTCACATTATAAGCCTGATGTGGCTTCCAGAAGCAGAGCTGATTTTGGTTCCACTGTTCTGAAGAGTCTGTTCTGATGAGCCACCCAGGATTGAGGTGCTAGGGACGCTGTCCCAACCAGCAAGAATGAAGGCGAGATAGACAACTTAACATTAAGAAGTTATGTACCTACCATAACATTCCATGTTTGTTGTCTACTTCTCGCCTTTTTTCTTGTGTCCCACCCTCCATCCCCCTATCCGAGTAGACCGAGAAGAGTTCAGGTTTGTTTATCACTGGCTGAGTCTTCTCTGGCTATTACTTCTGACTGCCAGTCTCTCCAGTAGGTTCCTGTATCCTGCTACATTTACTGTATTATTATAATTGTTATTATTATGTCTGTAGTTAGGTTACCAAACAAGATCTGGGTATCTAGCGCCAGGCATCATGGGATATAGGGGGGCCTCAAGCCAGTAGGCAGCTCTCGAGCTTTTGATGATGGCCAAGTCGGAGCCGAGGATCAGCTCCAAACCCAATCAGCAAGAAAGAAGGCGAGAAGAAGACAACTAACATGGAATGTTATGGTAGGTACATAACTTCTTATTATAGCTCAGCTCAAGGAAGAAACAACAGTGAAATGTGATTCTGCTAGCATAAAACCTTTGCAGCAGCACAAAGTGGCTTCTGCAGCTGGCAAGCTAGCTCTCAAAAGTTGACCTATTATTTTTGATAATAAAAAGTAGTATAACTTTTTTTTGGGTCATTTGAATTCTTAGGACAGCTTATCATGGACCTGCATAGGAAAATAGGTTTTGCTTGTATTGGCTTACATATCATATGCCTGTATTTTGATTCATAACTGAACTGAAATTATGCCCTTAGCATCACAATATCTTTCATAACATTTCCGTGTATGTGGTTTAAATCAAGGAAAAGTGACATCAGTGTCATTTAATCATCAATTATCTATACAGGTGTAATAACATTTTTTATGTTATAAAATTAATGCCAGTGTAAGTATGTTGGGCAAATTACATAGATATTCAAATAGTTCATTTATGTTATATCATAATGAATGGTAAAGGAGAAGGGTCAGACTTGTCTGTCTTATTATTATCAGCGGATGCCAATACAGAGAAATAATGTCTTTTATACTAGGTAATCAAGATAAGGCCTGGAATGTGGCTTCAAATGAGGGAGAGATTGGTATGCATAATAATTTAAATAACTATGAAGGTGTGTTATAATAATTTGAGTAAATATGATGCGGTGGTGGTGCTGCGGTAGCATTGTCGCCTCACAGTAAGAGGTTGCCCTGTTCGATTCTCAGCTAGACCGTCTTCTGTGTGGAGACATGCGTGAATGGGCGTACCTTCATTGAAGGTTGTGCGTCAGGGCTGGCAACTCAATCTACTGTCAATCATTAGCAGACCAGAGTCCCGCTGTGGCGACCCCTAACCGGGAAAAGCCGAAAGACACAACAACATGAATATAGGTTAGGTGTGTTACTGATGGATATAGTTTTCATCTTTTTTAAGATTCACTCAAACAATTTTCTGAGGAAATGCTTTAGTTCAAGTAATTTTAGCTTTTGACTATATGTACTTGAAAAAATGAGTGTGGGTGCCAGTTACTAGTTTCTGGTGTGGATTGTGGTAGTGCTTGCGATGTTCCTTCTCTGGGCCATTAATCAAGGAATCTGAATCCTCACCACTGACCCTGGTGCAGGACGTTCACTTAGAACAAAAATAGCTACGCACAGTATTTCCAGATGCAACTCTCTGCACCAAGCACAATTTCTCTTAAGAGCACACAGGGTACACACACAGACCAGGTCTGGGTTTCCCCCTATCTCTCTCTCTCTCCAGGTCTCCAGTAAGACTCCCCACTGGCACAGCTATAGAGTTGAGTCCTCAGCCGAGTGTCCCAGGCCAAGTCCTCCACCACCCTCTCTGTGAAACCAGTACTCTGTATCTCTGCTCCAAGTAGCTGACACACAGACACACTCTTTGTGCTTCAATTTTCACACACACACACACACACACACACACACACACACACCTGAGAAAGGCTGGCACAGATTTACTAGCTATGCTCCTCTGCCCAGACTATAAGATAGTTGCTGCCACCAGAACACTCCAATGCCAGCTACTCTAAAGCTTTTACAAAGGTACCCAATTATGCTGAGTGAAATTAATACTAATACAAATGGTAGTGTTTGACCAATGCAATAGAAGCAGCCACAGTGTCACCAAATAAATATAAGTACTCTCAAATGTTAAAACATTCTCTAAAAGACCAGCCACAATGAAAAGTTTAAATATATTTAATAATAACTAATAAAATAACATGAAAATACTAAATATCTATTTACAATAAATGCCAAAGTTTCAATCACAGGAAATATTAAAATAACACAGATGAATAGATTCATACAGACACAGAAAATATATATTTTCCTGATTGACCTAAAGAATTATTAATTCCCCAGTTAAAATATATTTTCCTGATTGATCTAAAGAATTACTAATTCCCCAGTTACTTACTAAATTAAGACAAGATGACACTGGTGAATGATCCTTCAATGTCAGGTTTCAGAAACATATTGCTCTGAGACTTCTGTCTCATCTAGTATTAAAACATCATCTCAGTGCTGGATTACAGAATGACATCCCATATATCTGGTCATCTGACTTCTGGTTCCCATATTACCCCCTTTACTAGAAACTGAACCAGAATCTCATACATATGTTTTACCATGCACACAGACAGAACTTTGCTAAGATGTATTATAGCATCTGGAAGCCATAAAAACATTTCAACACTTCCACGCTTCCAGGGTACCAATTAGTTCTTTGCTAAGGACAATACATTAGGATTCCTAGTCTTTGTTTTCACAGACATTTCATCTCTGGCTGCAGTCAGAACTGTAAGATACAATATTTATGATCTAAATTAAATAATTTAATTTCAGGATATTTTTCTAAAAGTTAGCTGAGGCTGAGCTTAACATTTTCTCTTCCAGTACCCACTGTTACAATATATACAGTTAATCAGTTACAATAGTACAAACTGACATACAGGTATATTTGTTCTGTCCAGGGGCACACTGTTGGTACATTTTTAACACAAGTAGCTTTACAAATACATTTTTCAACACAAGCATCTGTACAAATCAGTTTGATGTACAAATGACATATAATTCTTTACAAAACTCCAGCTAGCTCTGATGGCATATGTTATACATCCAATGCCCTACTTCTCCTGGCATAGTCAAAGTAAACTTTATTGTCGTGTATCCTAAAAGAAATTTTGTGCATCAGCTCAATTCTTGAGATTACAAAGGAAATGTAAAACACAACACATACAAGAAGAGGAATAAGCGTACTAGCAAATACAATACTACTCTCAATACACATAAGAAGGAGCAGAGACATTTACCAACACTCAAATATGAAAAGAATACCCTCCCCTAAGTTAAATTAACTACCCCATTTAAAGTAATACAAAATAAACTACAGACTGAGCAATGCATAAGTTATTTGTCTAATATTGCACTGGGTGGGTTAAATAATACTGACTATGGATATAATAAATAAATATTGAATTTAGTTGGAATTTATACAAGTAAAAACTGACTTATTATGTGACCAGACCTTTGTGACTAGTGTCCAAGTTCAGAAGTCTTATCACTGTAAGGTAGAAACTGTTTCTGAATCTTGTAGTCCTACAACAGATACTTCAATATCTTCTGCCTGATGCCAGATGCTTAAACAGTCCATGTGCAGGATGCTTGATGTCCTTTATTATTTTGGTGGCCCTTTGGATGCTTCTTGCAGAATAAAGTTGATGTATCGATAGAAGACTGGAACCTGTTACCTTCTCTGTGACCCTCACCACTCTCTGTAGTGCCTTCCTTTCTGTAACTGTGCAGCTTCCAAACCATACTGTGAAGTTGAGGTAATAGCTGGCAATACCTCATATCATCACAGTGCTAATGGGAAACGAGGATCAAAGTGAATAATGTATTAGCTAGAGGATGAAACTGTGTACATAGAAACTGAATGGGCTCATTAATACACACACACACACACACACACACACACACACACACACACACACACACACACACACACACACACACACACACACAGTTATGTTGTACTTGAAACAAGCCTGCTCCAGATTTGTTAAATGACAATAAATACATTAAAAAAACAAGAACTTAAGGTGTTATTTATAGGTATGTGGTCTAGGATGTATTCTCAGCTTTTGTAAGAGCTACGGAAATAGGAGTGCTTCTGCTTGTACTGACTGTGTTCTTTCACAATTGAGGAAAATTGCTGAAAATAGTTAATTTGGTTTTCTAGGGCAAAATGAAACTTATATTCCTCAGTATATATTTCTCAAATGTGCAGCTGGGTGAGAATTTAGGTAATCAAGGAGAGTATTAGTTCCAGTCCAGGAATGGATAGTGCTTTATCAGGAGGGCTTGGAGTCCCTCGGGTGGAGAGTTTCAAGTCAGGGAAGATATGTGGGAGGTTAGACTAAGATCATGCGTTTGGAGGATGCTATTACAATAATACAGGGCATTCCCACAGACACACAGACACACAGACACACACACACACACACACACACACCCACACAGATATATATGTGTATATGGATATATATATATATATATATATATATATATATATATATATATATATATATATACATATGTGTATTTATATGCATATATTATTCTAAGAAATATAAATTGACTTGTGGTTAGATAGAGTTAGTATATCAGTAAATTATGCATAGCTAGTTGTAGGAATTAGTCGTCGTCATCATCAACCCCATTTTTCTTATTTTTACTTCTTGTTGTGGTGTCATATCGACATTAGTCAATGTGACCAAATCACTTAGACCCAGATTTTACAATACCATGTAGCTAGGCTTGATTCAAATCAATCAAGGAATTTAAGTTTCTGATGCCAGACTGGATGCATTCCTAGACATTAGGGTCTACAACTGAAAAACAGTGGTTATTGTAGCTTCATTTAGTAAGGGGATAGTGATCATTAAAGAGGGAGCACTGTTTGTTAGGCACTGAAAATCGTAGAATATTAAAACTGAGGTGGGCTAAGTTATGATGTTTATTTCTTGGTAGTTGTGTTTATTTGAACAACATGGACAACGTCTTGTTTTGAACAATTTTTTTAACTACTGCTTATTTTGTACTTAATGGGCAGTAATTTTTAACCACAACTTTTGAATGTTTTTTTAGGCACATATGAATTTTTTATAATTTTTAACGTTATCTTAAGATATTACAAGTTTGGCTGGTCATGTTGATGTACTTGTTTTAATTTTGATAGCATTGAAAAGCAACTTTTTAAGTCTCTAACATAACCTGGTGGTTTGCTAGTTTTAATGGCTAATTAGCATATTTTATTAATTGGAGTTCTAGTCACATGATTTGGACTAGAAGCTATTTAAGCACTGAATTTTTAATGATGGTTCATCTTGATAAAGCCTGGTATGACTCCAGGCGAAGGCACTTGATGTAATATTCTTCTTTTCATTTTTTTGTTCTTTATTAAAGTCAATTTTGATTCAAGACACGTTGGACAGTTCCGTTCCTTTCAAGCCTTTGGATATTTTACTTTGTTCTTGATTTGGATCTGCTTTGTTTTGAGTTTGGCACTGAAAATCGTAAATCTTTTCTTTAATAGTGAACCTCCCTGCTGGATATGAGAAATGTTTAAACTCAGAAATTTATATACTCCATTATGATTAATGACAATGTTGTCTTAGAATGAAGTTTATAGATGCCTATTCCTTTTTTTTCTATTAGAATCTCATTGAAGGCTCCTTGTTTGCAATTTGTTATCTGAGGGAGGAAATCTTTGCAGGATGGCATAACCAACCTGAGACAGATTTAATAGAGATAGTAACAAGAACTTGTAATCTATCAGGGAACATGGATAAATAAGCTAGGAAGTGAAGTGAGAAGCAGAGCAGCATGCTGCTCAACTATTGCATAAAAATACAAAGGTATTACAGGAGAAGACAAGTCAGTTAAAATATTTGGAGAATGAATTAAGAACTGGAGACATTAATAAGCAAAATGAAATAGATAAGGTTAGGCAGGAATGTGAATTTTTTTATACAAAATGTGACTTTCTGATAGAACCACTTACACATTTTGCAACTTCTCAAGCGTACCAGAGGGCATTAGCTGTTAGATTGAGACAAAAAAAAGGACTTGATGATTTATTGCATTGATGAGATCTAATGAGGGAGGGTACTAACTACAGAGCCAATCATAACAGTGAAGATATTTAGAAAGTTTTGTCAGGAGCTTTACATGACTGAAGTTGAGTGGGGGAGGGGTGGGCAAGGAATATGGATAATCAGGAATATTTGACAGAAGTGGAGTTGCAAAATAATTACATCTGATCAGGCAAATGCATTTTGACCCCTTCATTGCTGAAATAAATATGGATGTGATAAAAAAAATAATACACTGGTGAGTGTTAGTCTTCCTACAGAAACTCGGAAATCATGTAAGGATACAGAACACTATATTTAACATATATTTTCATTATTATTTAATGATATTACAACTCATTATATGCCTTCACCATGGAAACAAGCCATAATAGTGGTTTTACGAAGGGATGGAAAAGATCTGACTTTGCCATTATCTTATAGATCAATTTCAATCATTAATCTTGATTGTAAGTTATATCTATTACAGGCAGTCCCCAGGTTACAGACATCCAACTTGCGAATGACCCATAGATAAGAACAGGCTGCTGCAATGTCGGAAATAACGTGAAAAAAAATAAAAAAATCTTGTCCAAATTTAAACCTTAAAATGAAGAATTCTGTTGTACTTTCCTTTTTCCCGTTCATGAAGCTGCTTGCATGTCTTGCTAGAGCAATGACTTCTGCCTTCATGGAGAGCAAGAGATCCGATTGGTTAAGAGATCGCTGTGTTGGTGACCTGATTGTTCAAGACTGCTGACTTGTACAGTACACAGTATTGAAGCAGTTACTGTACTGTACAGTAGAATGGACATATGACATCGTGGCTCACTAGGGTGTAGGTGACAGTAGGAGGCCTGGCAGAGGTCTAAGAGGTCAGGAAAGAGTGGACAACATTCATGGGTGATGCCTGTAGTACAGAAATGTGAAGTGAAGTTAAAAAGAAGTAAGTTTAACATACTTTTCTTTTTTGTATGGTACATTCTACTGTACTGTACTGTATTGTAGTATGGTTCAGTAGAATGTTCCGTGTTCATGTTTCGACTTGCATACAAATTTGACTTAAGGACAGACTAAAAAACGGATCTCATCCTTAACCCGAGGACTGCCTTTATTACAGTTCATGTAGCTAAATATATGCACAATTTGATTAAAAACAGCTCATTTGGATTTGTTGGTGGAGGCAGACATTTTACAGGATTTGGAAACCACCTTTTTGATGACAGAAATACAAAGGATTCAAAGATAATAATTACTCTGGATATGGAAAATGCGTTTGATCGGGTAGAATGGGATTATTTTACATGCATGTTGTTTGTCTATGGAATCTCAAATTTGTAGAATGACTTATGTCTATGCAGATTGTAAGGTACACATAAAGACAAACAGAGACCTTTACTTTTCCTTTAAGCTAGCTGAGGGACTTGTCAGGGTTATATCTTTTCACTACTTCTGTTTGCTTTGTATTTAGAAACCTTAGCAGTTATGGCTCTGAATTAAATGTGAGAAAATATTTTGTAGCTTAGGAAAAACTGAAAATATCTTTGTTTGCTGCTGATGTTCTTGTGTATTTGACTATGCCTGAACAGGATTTACATACTCTGTTTATGCCTTTTGAGAATTTAGGGTCATTTTTTAGGATATAATGTCAGTAAAAGCAAGATAAAGACAATAGCTATAAATTATGGACCAATGCAAAAATTAAAGAGTGAATTAAGGTTTATTATGAGACATCTCATTTAAAGTACCTAGGTGTTTGGTTAGGTTAGACTATACATCACAGAAACATTTATTATGAATAGATGAAAGCTGAGAGCAGAGATCAGTAGTGAGAAAATAGTAGGGCTGGATTTAGGTCAGAAGGTTTAGACATTGCATTTTTTTTCATGCTCCGTCCATTTTGGGCTTTTCCAGTAGATGCTCAAATATAATTTATGAAACACTTGAAAAGTATAATTATATATATTTTTTGGGATGATGGAAAATGTAATGTAGCATAGAATAAACTGATTGTTGCCAAGGAGGTGGCTGTATTGGGTGTTCCTAATCCTTACCTCTGTCATGATGCTCTGCAAATGAAGATATTTTTATTTATTATACATGGAATCTTATTCTACAAAACAGAATGTGATAACTAGATTCATGACAGGGATGAGTTTAATGGGTTCTTGTCAATTTGCCAAAAGTATTTACAGCAAAAGTAAAGAGACTGGACTACATTTACCGAAACTACTTTAATTGCTAGTCGAGTTTGTCTCTTTTCTCCACTGCTGTTTGAACAAGGAGTTTATATGTGTAACTTCGGAAGGTGTGGGCGTCTCCGCTCACATGGAGGGTTCACTGGGCTTGTCCCTCTCCAAAACAAATGGTACCTCAAATGCTTGTCAGTGGCACTTTTAGCGAACATTTTTCAAAAATGTTGCATTCATTAAAACTGCCTTTGGTAAGTTGACATAAATCTGAGTTTAATAGAGTAGCACTTTGGTTTTGTAATGGGAAGCAGAGGGAACCCCCTGCATGATGAATCATGCTTTTTATACATTGATACAGGCTTTAAAAAGAGGGGATATGAAAGCATGGGTGAGTTTATTGCACATTGATAATGCTAAAATGGATAATACCAGTGAAGGTCTGCAGCTTTGGAACAAGAAGAAAACTAGTTTGATTTACTGGGAGCAGATGCAAAGTGGTGAAAGCTTGTGTACTTCGTAAACTTAGTTTGGTAACAGCTGGGTTTAAACAGTGGTATCAGGTTAGAATATGAGAGATTGCTGTGTAGAGCAGGGGCATGAACTTTATGACTGTGTTGTTAAGCCTGCCTCCAATTCTATTTACTCATTATTAAGGGGACCAAGAAGTGACCAGCTGATGACTAAAAGGTTTGTTAAAAAGGCATTTAGAGTAATAAGAAAATAAAAAAATGGGGATAGTAAGCAAGCCAAAGCAAATCTGGGCAGCAGATTTAGGTGAGGACATGGATAGTGAGATATGGGGATTAATTTGTCAACTGCTATGATATGCTACAAAAGCCAAGAAATGTTTAATGTTTGCATAGAAATGTCTGTATAAGTGTTTTTAAACCCCATTTGCATTGTAATGGATGTTTCCATAAGTTGATTCCGTTTGCTGAGGATGTGATACAGGGGCACTGGATCATGGAAACATATTTTTGTCTTGCCAGAGGATGTATAAATATAATATGGATATGCAAAAATTATTAAAATTGGTTCTTGGTAAGGCAATAATTTGTACTAAGGCATAGATGTATGCAGAGTATGATGAATCACTATAGTTGATGGGAAGTGAACAGACACTGGTGTTCTTAATGATGAAGTTACCAAAAAAAAAAAAAAAAATTATAACCAGGAAATAGAAATTAGAGAGCAGCATACAGATAAAGTGAAAGGGTGGAAGAAGTGCCTCAAGGCTGTATCCCTGTATTCTGTTTCCTACAGGCTGTTGAGGGGAGATCTGTGCCTGACGTACTAAGCATTGTCAGACCCCACCCTGATGGGCCTCCTGTATATCTGCAAATGAAACAGCACCAGAATTACCCTTTCCAAAGACTTAAACCTTGCCTGTCATATAAATAGGACCTGCTGGACAGACAAGTATGTATCTCAGAAACCACCCCTTCTCTGAAAGAGGCTCCATATCCATGTGAAGCAGAGTTCCTTTGTAACCCAACTCAAGTGTAACTTGGGCAATTGGATGGGAAGCAGGAAATTCAACCCTGGTTTAGCACCTATGTCTCTAATGGACACAGGACCCTGCTTGTAAATGTTTCATCTCCGAAGCACCTGCTTACACTTAGCAAGAGTATCAGAACTTGTCATACATAGATTTGGGTCCATGGCTAGGCTTAAAAGACCCTTGTAATTGTTAGCCTAGTAAATGTCTATGAACCTGTGAACCTATATAAGTAGGTACCAGTTCTAATTTATAATTCCTAACTTCTGCAGCATCCACATTTTAGGGTCTATTTATCAGAGTATAATATCCCAAAGAAATATGAAAGCACCATTTTTTTTTTACTATTTGACTCTGGCAGCAGGGCTGAAATCTATCTAAGTATCCTTTATGCAGGCAACCGTTTGTGTCTGTTGGCACTGGCTGAAAATTAATGATACATTGTTTTGTTTTCTGTGTTCCTTCATGTTCCATATGTTCCATTCATTAGTAAAGCCTCTGTTGACAACTTTTTTTTTTTCAGAGTGTAATACCATGCTGAACTGTGCAGGCACAATTTATGCCAACTGTTGCCAGCCCCTGTGAACATGCTTTTATCTTGCATAACCCTAATGCATCCATCTTAAAACTATCCAGATTTAATAATAAGTTATTTTTGGAACATCATCAGTTGTCTCAAGTGAATTATTTCAATTGCTTGTTTAGTTGTGCTTAATTTTACCAGCATATAAAACTGAAATAAAGCCCACTTTGCTTGCTTAGATAAAAGTAAAAATCTAAATAGGCATAAATTCCTGTACAATGGAAAAAATGTGTCAACTCATTTTATTTTCTTTTTTTTCAGCGTCCACCACCAACTAGTCGTTACGCAATTATGAGTACACAATTGAAGCACACAAACCTAACAATGATCAATTATGGTGTTTTCTTTCAAATATGCAAGGCTCATGGCATTGGCTTTGATGTTAAGGTAAAATGATGTCTTTTAAATAACGTATAGCATATATAACTAGTTTATAGCATATATAACCTGTTGAAATGCAGAAAAGAAAGAAAATAATTCTCATCACATAACTGTATTTTAGCATGTGCTTGGTAAATAACGACATTTAAGCAGACATTGATTTTAGATTAACTTTGCAAAGAGTTTTGGTGTGGTTCAGAGAATTATTAGAAAGAGCAGGATATGAGAGTGATAGGAAGCTGAACATTATTCAGGGTGAAATTAGGTGAGAAGATGAGGCCAAGGAAGTTAGTACATGAGAATGTCAGCAGTTTGGAACATAGATGAATATCACCAAGAGTAAAACTACAGTTCTCAAACTTTTACATTGAAAATCTTGGAAAAAGACAAAATAGTCAGAGGTCAAATGCTCAAAGTCAAACAAATGTTATAAATATTAATGCTATTTGATCACAGTGAAACTGTATAACAATCCCAATGTCTTCATACATAACCCTTTAGACAAACTACTACCCAATCAACAAAAGTATCTCACCTCTATTTAGCCAAAACCTGAGCTTCTATGCAAACATGGAAACCCAAATAAACAAAGTTCTGTCACAACTCAAAATGTCTTACAAAATATCTCACTTGCTAACATCTGACGCTTTTTTAAGGGCAAAAACACTCATCTGCTTGTTTTTCAGTAAAGAAGTTTTGATTTCTAAACAAATTTTAAGTGCTTGATTACTCTGAAGTTTCAAATGAGTTTGTCTGCGGTGAATGGTTCTTTTTTCCTGTTTTTTTAGGACTCTCAGCCAGCGACAAGTTCCAGTCTTCTATCATATACATATATACATAAGCATACACACACACACACACACACACACACACGTATGCATGCGTGTGTGTATGTGTGAATATATATACATATATATATATATATATATATATATATATATATATATATAAAAGCAAAGAACTGACTTCCTATAAGGATCCCAATTATTCAGGCTTGTGTACAACCAAACATCCTGTACCTTAGCAGCTAAACTAATGTGAAAACCCCTGTCCTACAACCTCAGGAGTCATGACCATTCAGCTTATTTGCAACTAGCCCCTAAAACAAGCTTCACTGCACAGATCACTGCTACTCTGTTCTCAGTCCCAAACTGTGGGAATTTATTCCCTTATATTTAAAAGAAATACCATCATACCCAGTATGCTGGACATAACTAAAAACTCATCTTCTGAAACTTGCCAAAAGCCAGTGTTATGCTACTGGCCACATTACCTAAGCACACCATATTCTGTCACCGTCTAATAACTTTCTTACTCTCCATATCCCTCCAGCTGTTTATTACAGTTAGCTTAACATTTGATACTCCTGTATATAGTGCACATAGGCACATTTTAACTTTAGTCATCTGTATAATGTAAATAATTTCTCATAATAAAGCCTGAAGTATACTTACCCTATTGATGAATTACTTTAACTTTGTTGTACATATTGTATTATCTGTATTGTATAATTTATATTTTTTGCTGTGCATTTCCCCAGGCTGAGACTGAAATTGGTCATTTGTGAGCAATGCTCTACCCGGGTTAACAAATTCAAATAGAGACATAAAATAAATAAATTACTCTGGACATGAATGGTGTGTCTTGGTTAGTAAGAATTGCTCAGGGAAGTCATATTCTAGGAAAAAACCCATACTAGTTCTTTTGCTATGGACTTCACATTGCTTCATCATAGAGGCACTGCCTCTGGAAACTTTGTTGCATAATCAGTGACTACTTAGTCAATTTTACAAGTGGACCCACATTGTCCATTTATATTCATTCAGATAGGATATCTACAGTGGGTAAGGGGAGCAAAGGGTTCTTAAGCCCTGGGTTATTTGCTGTCCTTTGACATTCTGGGAAAGCTGCACAAAAATTATCCATGTCCTTCATAATAAGAGGTTAGTAAAATCTAGCTAAAAAAATCTAGCTTTTGTCTTATCCATTCCTAAATGATCACCCAAAATGTGGTGCTAACTTCACTGCAAGTTTTCTAAAAGACCTTGGAACTAACACTTGGATCAATGTCTGATCTTTTTCTTTGGTCATCCTGTACAGCAGCTGATTTCTTAGTTCAAACTATGGCTAGGAAGTGAAGCTATTTTTGTCACTTTAGTTTGCCATCTACTCTTTCTTTACATTATCTGCTTAGCTGGCGTTAGGCACCAGTGAACCCTGCAGTTGCCCAACCGCAAGTCATCTTGTTTTGATATTTTTGTAACATATTTGACAAACCAACACAAGCTAGTACAGAAATCATGCATACTTAATAAACCAGAAGGGTAATAATAATTTAAATTCAAAGATATCTCTGGTTATAACAGTGTTTTGTCAGGTAAGAGGCATCACAATTTTATTAAATATTTTACCACTGACATATTGCCCTTGGCTTAATTAAATCCTACTGATGGACACTCTCTCCACCATAACTATCATCATAGTTGGCTTTAGGCACCTGAAATACCTATGGCTGCAGTGGGACCCCTTTAATCATCCTTGACTTTCTGGAGCTCCACAAAAGCTGCTGCTAGTTAAGGAAAAATTAAGAGAAAAAAAAGGATTCATTTTCTAATTAAGCTGTTTAACTGAAACAGGGATGTGATATGACCATTTTAGGATAAAGCTGATAATCAGTGAATAAACATAAGCAAGGTAGGCACTAGATTTCAGCAGTACCGAGTGACTGATTTCAGTGCATACCTTGGATTTTTAAGAAGAGCTGATGCTTCTGATCTTCAGGGATATTTTCTGTTTCAGGGGGGTTTATAAAATAATGGCAGAACACCAGATACTATAACTCATATTTTTTTGCTCAAGAATTCCAGGCAAAGCCAAAATAATAGCAGAAAAAAGGCTCAGGAGCCCATTTTAAATATGACTCTAATTCACTTAAAAACAATGGAATAACACATTTTGCATCAACATGCATTTTTGGACAATAAGAAGTATGAAACTCTGATGTCTGTGTTTATTGGCTGTGTCTGTAAGAGTGCCTATTGAAACATTGGCACTCAAAATACCAAGGTCAGACACACTGAAAAAAAAAGACTGAAATTCCAGGAGAAGACTGACTCTCAAACATTATTTTTCGTTTTGCAGGGGGCAAGTCTCCCTGTACCCCAAACCCCTGAACTTATATATACCAAGTCTGAAATTGCCATATCTCTGTGAAAAGAGAATATTCTGAGAAATGGCCATCTCAGACTTAGTATATACTGCAAGTCCACTTTTTCAGCCATTCAGTCTCAGTGCTTCAAGACTCACTTCACCAGATCCTGACATTTTAAATGGTTACTCTGTCTGTAATCCTGAATGATTTACCAGCAAGTAAAACATTTTTCAAGGGATGGAGCAAAATCAGGAGATAAAATCGGGGACAATGACTGGTAAATGACAGTGACTGAGGAAAATAAAAGTGACCTACTTCTGCTGCTGTTTGACAACTGCTAAACAACAGTTACTGAACTAGTGTGACAGTACCAGTGTTGTGCAATGCATTGCAATTGCTGAAATAAGTAATTGCAAATCTAGTATTGCTGTGGTGTGTGTGCATGTGTTGCAGTGAAAGAGTAACAAGCTGGCTATAACTTATTTCACTTTCTGGCACAAACATCATCAGCACTTCCATTATGCTTGTGTGTGGGGGAAGTGGTTGCAATGCATTTAAAAATAACAAGCTGGCCATATTTTCTTTCACTTGCCATCACAAACATAAACCTTACACATGGTAGGTGTCTATCTTTGGTGGTTTACAGGAAGAGGATGTGTGAAAGCAACTGATCTAATGTTGTTAATCTTCATTCATTCATGACGGATGGGTCTCTGTTCCATCCTCGGAACTGACTCGGTCGATATAACAAGCTCGCACCAGCCAAAAACTCTCAAGCTAGGGTTACCCATAGTGCCCCTCTCCTCATCTCCTCAGATCTCGTTTGCCGCTTATAGATTCAAGACGCGTCAGGCCAGCTCTCAAGCTAAGTGTTCTGTTTTCCTCAATGTTTTGAAAATTTAGCATTGTATTCTCTATAACCTGCCTTTATCTTAATTGTTTATAGTTAGAGATAATTCCCTTTCTGTGTGAGTGATTTTTTTCCTCTCCTTTTACCTTGTTGGTATTGCTTCTTACCATTGTTGGTATAGGCCCCTCCCTCTTTTTACCCTTTGGTATTCTAAATACCATCATTGGTATTCTCTTCTTCCCTTCCCCTTACTGTTTGGATATTTTTCTATTTACCATTGTTGGTAAATCACAAAAACAAAAACAACTTTCCTTCTTCTATGTGCATGTGTGTGTGTCCCTAGCCATGAGACAGGATATTTCATTGTTGTTTAATTGCTGTTAATTGTATTTTTGATAATAGCTGGCAAGAAGAGCACTACTGTATTTAAACAGTGTGACAAATGTGACAGGAAGATGCCAAACTCCGATGGGCATCTATCCTGCATATATTGCCTAGGAGTACCACATTTGAAGGTTCAACCTCTGTGCGAGCTCCATAAGGGCTTTAGTGCCTGCACCGTAGCTGAGTGCAAAAACAAACTAATCTTAAAAGGTCTCTTGAAAACGCCTTTCTCAGAGGCTTTATCTGAGGTGGAGGTCTCAACCTATCCTAAAAAGAGATGAAGAAGAGGAGCCATTCAGTCCCATTGTCTCCTCAGTCCCAGGATCCAAAAACTACTAAGGCCCAGGTTCATATGGAACCAAAAACTAAACATGCCAAAATGACTCCGACACCTGCCTCAGCACCAGAGCCTAAAACTCCATCCAAGATGCCATCATTAATTACGGAATCGACAACCACTATTCTCACGGTACCGACACCTTCCATGGTACCACGGACCCTCTCAGCACCAGCAATAGCTTTTCCCTTAAAACTAGTCATTTCACCCCCATCATCACAACCTTCTGGTCTTCCGACCATGGTGCCAAAGGTCAAGACACTAGCCAGAACCCAATATTCCCCGTCTATTGACCCCTTTGGTGGACAGCAGCTAAGTCTATTCTTTGACTGACCTGAATCTCCATTGGGCATGTCAACCAGTTCAACCAGGAGCCTTTCGGAGCTTGATGTAGTGAGATTTGTGGATCAGCTCCTAGCGGCCAGAGGCATCCCAACTCCATCTTGGACTTCCCTCCCACTTGTAGCTGAAGATTTATTCCTTCTTCAACATTCCCGCAGGTCTTGGAGCCCTCAATTCCAGTGTCAGCTTCTTCTGTTCCACTGGTAGATCTTACCATGGCTCCTCAACCTACCCCATGGATCACGACTCAGTCAGAGCTGACCCACCCTTGAGACCATGACTGGTCTGTCGACACTGTGACCCCTAGTACAGCACCGATTTTTTTTCTATGGCACCATCTATGGTCCCGGTTGCTTTGGCAGTTCTGAGTCCTCTCACAGCTCCTTTCCTAGAGGCAGGCTCATCAGAGCAGGGTGTGACCCTGGTTCCGAGGTTGTCTTTCTCAGAATGTCATATATACATGTCCTCTGGTTCGTAGCTGCCACAGTCCACTACACTGGGACATCGGGCACAGGAACAGCAGGATACCCTATCATAGGGCACCCTCTCTTCAGAGTCCTCTTCAGACCTTGCCCCTGAAGAGCCACCCAGTAATAGATCATGCAAGAGGAAACACATTGATTCCCCTGAGGAATTTCTCACCAAAGATACAGATTACAATGAGGGGGAGGGTCCTCATGGTCACCCCCTGAGGATGTCTGCTTTGGAGACATACTGGAGATCTTGAAACAGAGAGGTGACTGGAAGTCCACCAACCCTTCCTAGAAGGAATTTGTATTCTTGCAGGCTTTCCGTGCCTGACCCTCTACTTCCTGGGTGACTCCGCCTGCAGAAGAGTTGGTCAAGCTCATCATGCAGCGTGCCTGGAAGGCCCGACACCATTGAACCAATCCCCCAGAGACTGGACAAAATACTCTCTCTCCAAAGGATCAGTCCCATTGGTCTAAAGGCTTGGCAACAGATGCTGTGGTGGTGGCAGCAGTCACAAGGAAAGAACTCGCAGAGAAGAGTCGCGCTGTCCATCTGCCATACAGGGAGTCTCGGATGATGGACAGACTAGAGAAGTGGGTTTATGCTCCAGTGACCTTTGCCATACAGTCGTTGAATTACTTGGCACATTTTAACCATCTCCAAAGGGACCTGATCACAGAACTCTCAGGAACCTTAGCAGGAGCTGTGTCTGATGAGGTATGTGACAAAGTTGCTTCACAGCTTGCCACCTTGGAATCCATATCTAACTCGTCCATGCAGTTGATTGCACATACAACCTAAGGGGTGGCCAGAGCAGCGGGTGCAGGCAGCGTCATGAGACGTCATGCCTGGATGTGCTTGAGTGACTTTGTGGACCCTTTCAAGTCTTCCTTCATCAGTGCTCTTTTGATGCTTCCTCTCTCTTTGGTCCAAAAGTTTAAGACATGCTAGCTAGGTGTGAGAAGGATGACAAGACCCTATTTGCTGTGGACATATGTTTTTCCACTCCCCAATGACCCTACACTAGGAATCAGAGAAGTGGAAAGATGTGGTTCAAGAAATCCCAAGGGTCTTTCCATGACACTCATGGCGAGTCGTCCCCCCCCCTCCCGGGGCAGAGGAGGGAACTCATCAGGAAGAGACCCCCCATGAGGCAGAGGGGGTCTGTATAACCAGGGGTCCAGAGATTCCTTTTCTGAGTAGCCCTACCAGCATTCCTGAAGAGCAGCCCTATTGCTTGTCTCTGGAAGCAGTCGGGGGATGATTATCTTTGCACCACTTAGCCTGGCACACAATAACACCAGATTCCTGGGTGCAGATGATAATTATCAGATGTTATCACATCCCCTTAGATCTTTACCCAAGGCTGCAAAGGTGAATCCCCAACATTCCAACCAGTTAGAGGGATGTAGCAGCACAAGAAATTCAAAAGCTGTTCCAAAAAAGAGTCATCCAAACAGTCCCACCAGACCAGACAGAATCCGGATTTTCCTCAAGGTTCTTTTTAGTGCCAAAAAAGATAGGGGACTGGAGGCCAATTTTGGACCTCAGCATCCTAAACAAGTTTGTTAGACAGACCAAATTCCAAATGGTCACGGTTCAGTCTATCCTCCCGTTTCTGGAAAAAAATAACTGGATGTGCTCGATAGATCTCCAGGATGCATATTACCATATAAAAATGGACAAGCGCTCCAGAAGATATGTCCACTTCTGGCTGGGAGCCAATCACTACCAATTTCGAGTGCTGCCCTTTGGTGTCTCCACAGCCCCCAGAGTGTTCACCAAATGTATGGCAGTAGTAACAGCTCACTTGAGACTGCAAGGTTTCTGGGTGTTTCCATATCTGGATGATTGGCTCCTTACCACCCCCCCAAGCATCTACTGCTTCTCGCCTTGCACTACACACTACAGCTAGCACGGCTCTTAGGGATCTCAATAAATAAAGAGAAGTCGAAACTAGTACCTACTCAAAGCCTAGGATTCATAGGAGTGGCATTTGACATGAGGTCTTGCCTTGTCGCTCTTCTTCTTCACAGGCTTCACAGACTAAGATCTCAGCTCTGAGTGTTTCTCTCTCAGGACAAAGTCCAAGCTCATTCAGTCATGCAACTACTAGGATCAATGGCAGCAAAGATTACTATAGTTCCCCTAGCAAGACTCCATATGAGATTACTACAGTGGCTCCTAGTGCCACAGTGGTCCCTATTAACACATCCTATGTCCCACCCAATCCACATAATGAACTGCTGCAAGCAGGATCTGAATTAGTGCATGAAGCCAGAAATGGAATTATGGAGTCATCCCTTTTTACCCTCTCAGCCCAAGGCCGTAGTGATCACAGACGCATCCCTGATGAGGTGGGGGGGGGGGGTATTTTCAGGGAAAGACAGTCCAAGGCACTTGGTCCCCCTTGGAGGGCAATTTGCATATCAGTGTCCTAGAATTGAGGGCAGTGCTTCTGGAATTGCAAGCATTCCAATCTGCCCTCCCATCGGGGAAAATTGCTATCCATTCGGACAACATGGCAGTCATCTGGTATATTAACAAACAGGGGGAACCAGATCCTTTGTGTCAGGAAGCCATGATAGTATGGCAATGGGTGATAAGATTCCAACCACTTTTTGGTGGCAATCCACATTCCCTGGAACTCCAAAGTGATTACGGACAAACTGAGCAGATGCATTCTCCTGCCTCACGAGTGGTCTCTCAATCCCAAACTAGCGATGGAGATTTTCCGTCGCTGGGGTCAGTGTTGCTGCGATCTATTCATGTCTTCCACCAACCACAAATGCAGCAATTACTTTGCCCTAATCCCCCCTTGGGGGAGTCCCTGAGGGACACTCTAGTACATGAGTTGCCCCCCAGGACTGCTTTATGCCTTCCCTCCCTTTCCTCTGATTCTACAATTTCTAAAGAAAGCAATTCGGTTGAGAAGCAAAGTAATATTCATTGCACCCTATTGGCCCCAACAAGTCTGGTTTCCTTTCATTTGGCCTCACCTGGTTCACCGGCTGTGGACTCTGGATCCAACTCCAGGATTACTGTCATACCCACAGGGGTTGATCCATCCAAACCTATCTAGCCTTAAGCTGACAGCTTGATACCTCCACTTCCAGTAATTGCCAGGCAAAATAACCTATCTTCCCCTGTGTGAAAAATATTTCTGACTTCCCATAAACCATCCAGCAGAAAAATTTATTATAGTAAATGGAACAAGTTTGTGTTTTTGTCTTGAGAAAAGGAACTGGACCCCTTTCTAGCTCCCATTAATTCAGTGTTGGAGTACTTATCAACCTTACTCCATTCTGGAGCTACAGCTTCTAGAATCCCAGTCCATTTAGTGTGTGTGTGTGTGTGTGTGTGTGTGTGTGTGTGTGTGTGTGTGTGTGTGTGTGTGTAAAAAAAGTGTAAAAAAAATCACTGATTTTTATGTGTGTGCACACAGACGCAACACTCATAAAATAATGGTGGGACACACACACAAGTGACAAAAGGATATATTGCCAGCACTATTAGCTGGAATTTTGTAAATAAGTATATGTCATTGATGAATATCAAAATGATTTATACAAGATGCTTGTGTTACAAATGTATTAGAACTGTACGTCATGTGTATATCAAACTACTTGTACAGACATGTGTGTTGAAAAGGTATTTGCAAGGTGCTGTTTGAAATGTAATCACAGTGTGCCCTAATGGAAGAGAACAGAAATGTACATGCAGTATTATAACAGTGTATTGTCTAGGAGCAAAAACTGGAATACATTACTGTAATCATTATTTGATTCACTTTCCTCACAAGGCACACATATAAGTGGCTGCCTTTGGAGGGTAGGGGTGAGAAGTGAGGAGTGAGAAGGCATGTTAGGTATACAGTATGTATGACAGCTTTCGCTTGAAATACACGACTGTGTCCATTCGAACCTCTGCTATCATCCCAATCTAAGAGCAGAGAGATGTGCAGGCAGTAATTGTCTATTTTTTCAGAAGTTAGGGAGACAGAAAGTATTCCCAGACAGAATTTGAGTATTCTCACAACAATTGTCTTGTTAGTTTATTTTGAGCTACTATTTTGTGAACTGTGAACATTAAGCTTTAGGTACAACCTATGTCTTTATTGAACTAAAAAACATATGACTGAAATTCTTTTCTTACTTATGATTTTTGTTCATGCCACCATTGGGTTAAAATGTTAGGCATTGCTCTAAAATTCACCCCAGGGTTATCTATAACATGGCATCTGGGGGGGTCATAGCTTAATTGAGTTATTTCCTAAGTGGTTATTACTGTGCTGTCTTGGTCAGCAAAGGTATGTTGAAAGAATGCAAGGAAAAGTAAAGTTGATTAGCAACTCTGAATTTCTTTACTTAATCACAGATGTTATGTAGTCCTATCTCACCGTAATTCTTGCTGGAAGGGTTCGGAGCTGATATTCAGCAACAGCTCAGCCGATACTAAAGCTCGAGAGCTTTTACTGGCTTGAGGCTAGCCCCTATGCCATGGTGCCTCACGGCAATTCCCCAGATCTTGTTTGCCGCAAAAGCTTCAAGGTTGTGTCTTACTGGCTCGTTGGCTAAGTAAAACTTTATTTGCTAAATTCAGTCTTTTTTCCTGACTTTTTCTATCCTTTACATACTTGAATAATATTTGTCTCTTATGTGACTGTTTTTTTGAGAGTTTCTGACCCCTATTCTTTCCCAAGGACTGTACAGCCCATTTAAGTTAGAGGGCCATAGTGCCCGTTTAAGTTAGAGAGCTTTTCCTCTGTGTGTGTGTGTGTGTGTGTGTGTGTGTGTGTGTGTGTGTCCGTGTGTGTTAAAAAAAAAAGAGTTATATACTTCTTTCTTCTGTACTATTTTTTTGTCTGTAGTTGTTTATCTAGCTAGTCTATACCCTGTAGGAATGTCTAAAGATAAGGATAGACAGCGTAAGGATCATCGCCCTTTGGGGTTTAAGAAGTGTGATAGATGTTCACAGAAAATGCCTCTTACAGACAGTCACACCAGTTGTGTGTACTATTTAGGTGAAGCCCATTTGCAGGAGCCCTGCACTTTTTGCCATGCGTTTAGCACCAGGGTCTTAAATGAGAGGAAGAGAAAACTTATTGATAGGGGTCTTATGTCCAGTTCCTTCTAGGAACAGCTGGAACTCGGTCAGGCAGCTCCTAAATCTTCTAAGAGAAAATCTTCGGCCTCAGCTTGGGAGCTGACAAAAAAGACCAAAGCGTCGTTCGGGCTCTGATTCAGCTTCATCCATACCGGTGCCATCAGTCTCCTCGGTGCAGAGGCAACCTTTGGTACCGAAAGTTTTACGGGACATTGATGTTGTGTCACCCACCTTGAGATCTCCTATTTTGGAGAGGAGGAGATCTCCTTCTGTCCCCACCAGATCCTCCAGGACTCTATCAGATGAGGACATCGAGCAGGTGGTGAAGAGCTTGCTTTCAGATCCAGCTCTGGCAAGAAAATTGGCCCCTCCGGACCCAAAGCCATCGGAGCCAACCCCCTTACCTGCCACAGTTCCTCCTCCGACTGCTTCACTGTTGGAGCCTATTACTTCTTGTTCTGTCTTGGACCCGTCGGTTCCAGGGATTCAACCTGCTTCCTTGGAGCCAATTACTTTATCCTCGATGACTCAGTCTGGAGCCGAGGGATCCGGGAGCCGACACTCTCGAGTCGACTCCAAGGGGGACAGTCACCCTGGCTTCTTGTCGGAACTTACCCTCCCTCTCAGAGCCTTGGCTCGACTCAGCTCGGCTCCCACTTCTGCTTCAGAGCCATTCCCCCTTGCTAGGAGACGACCATCCGTCCCCTCAGAGCGGAGGTCTTCTTCAGAGTGAGAGGGAAAGACTTTTGAAGCTATAGAGAAGGCTTTGTCCTCTGCTAAAGCCATACCTTTGGAACCTGTGTCCCACCAGCAGCAGGCAGCAACCTCTTTCCCCCACCACCCCCACAGCATAGGGAATCAGAGGCCCAAGTAGCCCCCATTAGAGGTGCCCCCTCTTCTGAGACCTCCCCAGATTATCCCACTGGAGAGATCCCTTGGAAGAGGCTGTGTAAGAGGAAGCATGTTGACTCACCTGAGTCTGTCACGTCAGACACTGATTTAGAGGAATCAGAATAGTCCCCTAGATCCCCCTCTGAGGATGTCTCCTTTTCTGACATCCTAGAAATCTTTAGACAGAGGGGTGATTGGAAGACCTCTAACCCTACTGAGGATGAATCAGTGTATCTTGAGGCCTTTGGTTCCCGACCTTCCACCTGCTGGGTGACACTGCCTTATGACCAACTCTTAGGGGTCATATCACGGAAAGCCTGGAACTCCCCAGACTCAGTGAAGCCCATCCCGAGGAGGCCAAATAAGTTTATGACAGCACCTGAGGACAAGACTTTTCTTAGTAAAGGAGTTCCCATTGATGCTATGGTGGTAGCAGCGGCCACCAAGAAGGAGTTATCTGAAACATCTTCTAATATCCATCCTCCTAACAAGGAGTCCAGGACGATGGATAGGTATAGGGAAGCATACCTTTTCTTCAGTGGCATTTACACTAAGATCGCTGAATTACCTTACCCATTTTACTCGTCTTCAGAGGGATCTCCTGAAAGAGTTAGGAGATACCCTCCAGGGTTCAGTAGCTCTGGGTTCCATGGATAAGGTTTCTGCGCAGCTCTCCATCCTTACATCCATAGCTAACTCCTCCATGAGGCTGATATCGTACGTGGCAGATGGAGTGAGTAGAGCAGCCGCAGCAGGAATATCCCTCAGGAGACATTCTTGGATGCATCTTTGTAATTTCACGGAGTCCTTCAAGTCTTCCTTCAATAACGTCCCCTTTGATGGTTCATCTCTTTTTGGACCCCAAGTGAAAGAGACCTTGACTAGGTGCGAGCAGGAAGGGAAAACCTTATCTGCCGTTGAAGTCTGTTTCTCCCTCCCATCTAGACCCTATCCCAAGGGTAATACAGGAGGGAAAATGTGGTTCCGTAAATCCCAAAAAGGTTTCCCTCAAGCACAAGGTCAACCCTCCCCTAGAGGCAGAGGGGGAGGATATAATGGAAGATGCCACCCTCATGACAGAGGAGGTCCACAGCATCAGGGAGACAGAGAAACTTTCTCTGATCGTCCCTTCCATCGCCCCTGAGGGGTTGCCCGACTGTCCATCTCTGGAGGTAGTCAGGGGTCATCTATTGCTGTAACCCAAGTGCCTGGCTAAACATCTCACAAGATTGTTGGGTACACACCATAATATCCAAAGGTTACCTGATCCCCTTTGTTTCCGAACCCCCAACAAACCAGTTTCTACCAGACGTACCACCCATCCAACTAGACCATGCAACATCAAAGGTCATCTGATTGCTGCAAAAAAGAGTCATCCAAGAAGTCCCCGCAGAGCAAGTAGGATCCGGAACTTACTCTCGATTCTTTTTAGTTCCAAAAAGGACAGGGGACTGGAGATCAATCCTAGATCTCAGCATGCTCAACAAGTATGCAAAGAAATTGAAATTCCAAATGGTCACTCTGCAGTCAATATTTCCCTTTATCGGGAAAGACAATTGGATGTGCTCAATTGACCTCCAGGACCTGTACTACCACATCACAATGGACAGGCGCTCCAGGAGACACTTATGTTTCTGGCTGGGAGCTAGTCATTTTCAGTTCAGAACACTACTCTTTGGTCTCATTACAGCCCCTAGAGTGTTCACCAAATGCATGGCAGTGGATACGGCTCACCTGAGACGTCAAGGATTCCAGGTGTTTCTGTAACTAGATGACTGGCTCCTCACTGCTACCACCAAGCATCAACTCATCAGAACCAGGGACGAGACTCTATCCTTGTGCGCCATTCTAGGCATCACTGTCAACCTAAAAAAGTCAGCCTTATCTCCTCCAGAGCACATTGTATACTTAGGCTCAGAAATAGACACAACCACCATGTCAGCAAGACTAACAACAGAAAGAGTAGAGTCTCTACGCAGTCAAGTCAGATCCTTGCTAAACAAACAAAGTTCAGGCCAGAGTAGTCCTTCAAGTCCTAGGGGCTATGGCTTCCTCCATCCTATTAGTTCCTCTTGCTCGTCTACAAATGAGGATACTTCAGTGGCTATTTGCCCAATAGTCGATGCAAGACCTTCCATTGTCTCACCAGATTTTTATAACAAACACCTGCAAGAAGGATCTGACATGGTGGTTGCACACAGAACAACTTCTCTTAGGTCGTCCACTTGTTCCTCCCAACAAAATGCACTCACTCGAGGCAAACCTTAAAATGGAGAACATTGACATCTGTCCAGTGATAGAGACCTGGTTCAAAGCTCCAGGGGGAACCCCTGCATTACCAGGCTATAATTCATACCACACCTTTCGGCCACCAAACCCGGACCAAAACACTAAAGGTGGAGGCGTGTCCATATTCATTAAGGATATCCACACCTCCAAGCTAGTTGATCAGCATAATGCATCCGAGATTATCCAAGTTCAACTAACTCTGCGCAAAACTGCAATCCAGATTGTAGCTTGCTACAGACCCCCACCATGCCCCAGGATTCCCACTCCTCTTTTCTTGATACACTGGAAAATATTAAGGTACAACCCAACACTCTAATAATGGGTGATTTCAACTACCCTACCATTAACTGGGAAAACTACTCATGTACCAACTCTTTTGCTCAACGTTTTCTGGAAATCATCAATTCCAATGCCTTGGATCAACTTATCCACACCCCCACCAGGGGCAGCAATTTCCTAGACCTAGTCATCACCAACATGGGTGGCCGGTGTTCCACACCAGAGGTCAGCTCCTCGTTGGGCAGATCCAACCACAAGCTAATCACCCTAGACATCCACATCCCGCTCCCACCCCCCATTAGGGAAACAACCGTAAAAAATTTCTCCAAAGCCAGCTTCATGCTTCTTAAGACAGAAGTGGCAAACTTCACGACACCCATGCAGATGAACAATAGAGGTACGACTGCTGAATCCTACACAAATGCACTTTATAAGCACTTACACGAGTGCATGGATCATGCTATCTCTAACAGAACCAAGATGCTATCCTCCAGAAAAAGGAAGCCAATCTGGTGGTCTTCTGCCATAAACAAACTCTACAACAGAAGAAAGAAACTGTTGCAAAAAAGAGTAAAATCCCACTATTGGAGGAACTCCCTGGTCAGCCTCAGTAAGAAGCTGAGATCCCTCATAAAATCCTCCAAAGCTAGTTATGAAAACAAAATTGCCACTGATTCTAAAGACAACCACAAAGCATTCTATAGCTATGTCAAGAATCTCAATGGCAACACTCAGATCTGCTCTGAGTTACAGCACAATGACACTAAATATACAGAACCAACTGATATTGCCAGCATCCTGGCAGATAGGTTCGGTGCTAACTTTACCCCCCTCTCACCCCCTAAAGGGCCCATCTTTATACCGGAAGAATGCAAAGTTCCTGTAATCATGGCTGCACAGGTAAAAACCTCACTCTCCAAAGCCAAGAACACAGCATCCATGGGACCTGACAACATCCTAGGCTGCCTTCTACATGAACTACAGAATGAACTGGCACTCCACCTAAGTACCATGTTCAATCATAGCCTCACCTCAGGCTTTGTGCCCATTGAATGGCGCACTGCAACAGTTATCCCACTCCACAAAGGGGGGGGGGCACAACAGACCCCGGGAACTACCACCCCATTAGCCTGACGAGCCTAGTCTGCAAGGCCATGGAATGTATCATCATGGAACTCATAAACAAAGACATTGGAAATCTCCAAACTCTGGACCCCACACAGTTTGGGTTTGTAAAAGGCAGATCATGTCTCCTAAACCTGATAGACATTTTTGAAGTAGTCACCAAAGCCATAGATGAGGGTAAGGTGGTTCACACAGCCTATCTAGATCTCGCCAAGGCATTCAACACCATCCCCCACTCTGGAATTATAGATAAACTCACTAAATTAGGTATAAATCCCTATGTCACAAGATGGGTTGCCAACTGGCTTACTGACAGAACCCACACTGTGAAAGTAGCAGACTCCAAATCAGACTTCAGACCAGTGACAAGTGGAGTACCACAGGGTTCAGTCCTGGGTCCTCTCCTGTTTGGTATCTACTTCTCTGAAGTACAGGCTAACACAGAAGGTCTTTGGCTAACTAAATTCGCAGATGACTGCAAACTAGGAGCCATAGTAGAAACTCCTAACGATGTGGACATCCTACTAAAGGGCCTCACTGAGACAGATGCCTGGTGTCAAAGACATAGTCTCAAGCTCAATGCCAAAAAGTGCATTGTCATCCCCTTTGGTAAAAACTCTGCACCCATGAACTACCACATAGGCGGTAGTCTACTTAACACCAAAAGTGTTGTAAGAGACCTTGGGACACAGGTGGACAATAGTCTCTCCTTTGATAATCACATCACCACAGTGGTCAGGAAATCATTCTACGTGGCACACCTCATCACAAAAGGTTTCTCATCCGGAAAAAAAGAGGTCATTATTCCCCTCTACTCATCACTCATTAGACCCATTATAGAGTACAACGTCCCTTTTGGTATGTGCCTCACAAGACATCTACAACAACTGGAAAGGCCGCAAAAATACCTCACAAAGAGGATTACTGGCCTCAAACAGATGCCTTCCGCAGACCGTCTCAAAAAACTCCAGCTTTACTCCGTCGCATATCGCCTACGCAGAGGCGATCTCTGCCTAACATACAAAGCTATGTCAAACCCAGAGCTGTTGGACATGCTCCACTTAAAGAAATCCCATTCCGTCCGAGCTACACGCTCTAGGGACCTAAACCTTGTCACCACAATAAACAGAACATGCTGGAGGAATAGATTCCTGTCCCAGAGACTTCCCATACTCGGGAACAGACTACCTATCTATGTCAAACAGAGCTCCTCATTAGCTCTCTTCAAGAAAAATCTTGATGATTGGATGGGTAATAGGAAATTCACCCCGGGGATCACTTCTGTGATTCTGCTTGACAGGGGCACAGGAAAATAATTTTCTTGGGTGGCAAAAGCCAGGGTACTTTTTTGGCTAGGCTTGTACAGGCCCTAGGGCCAATAGCCTAGTACCTACCTATGAACCTAAGAGAAAGCAGTTTTGACCATGGACGCTTCCCAGATAGAGTGGGGGGGCATTATCTGGGAATGACGGTCCAAGGTACTTGGCAGAACCACGAGAACCACTTGCACATCAATATTCTGGAGATGAGAGCGGTGCTGTATGTGTTGCAAGCACTTCACAGCTCCCTTCCCACCGGGACAATTGCGATACAGTCAGACAACATGTCTATCATGTGGTACATAAACAAGCAAGGGGGAACCAAATCTTACCCACTTTGCAGAGTGACCTTAAGAGTGTGGAAATGGGTGATGGGTACTCAATGCTTCCTCATAGCAACGCACATCCCAGGGAAAGCCAATGTAATAGCAGACAAACTCAGCTGAGCAATTCTGATGCCTCACGAGTGGTCCCTGAATCCAAAAGTTGCGAAAGAGATCTTTCACAGATGGGGCCAGCCTTGCTGCGACCTACTCACCACTCACCTGAACACCAAATGCAGCAGCTACTTTGCCCTCATTCCCCATCTGGGGATGTCACCCAGGGATGCTCTAGTCCACGATTGGCCCCCAGGGCTTCTTTATGCCTTTCCACCTTTTCCTCTCATCCCAAAGGTAATACAGAAAGCAAAACAGTTGAGGAGTTCCCTGATCCTCATTGCTTCTTACTGGCCTTGACAAGTTTGGTTTCCCTTCCTGTGGCCCTACCTTTTGGAGGAACCATGGATTCTGGACCCATCTCCAGACCTCCTGATTCATCAGTCGGGAGAGTTCCACCCCACCATCCACACCCACAAATTGACAGCATGGCTGCTCCAGTTCCACGAATACCCAGGTGTATTCCCCTATCCCCTTCGGTCAAACGCATTCTAATTTCATCCCATAAACCTTCCACTCAGAAACTATACTCCAGCAAATGGAAAAGGTTTTCGATTTGGGCTATGAACCAGGGCTTAGATCCATATATGGCTCCTATAGAATCTATCCTATCCTTCCTAGCATCAGTTTTTCATGAAGGAGCTGCAGCCGCTACAGTTAGAGTTCAGATAGCTGCCATTTCCAATTTCCATTTTGGCTTCATGGGAAATCCAATCATGCAACACTCCTTGTGTAAAACCTTCTTAAAAGGAGTTTTTCTTCTCAGGCCTCCAATCAAACAGCCATTAGAACCCTGGGACTTAAACTTAGTCCTCTCATCTTTGATGTCTGCACCCTTTGAACCATCCTCTTCATCAGACCTAAAATTGTTGTCATGGAAAACACTATTCTTAGTAGCCATAACATCTGCTAGGAGAGTCTCAGAACTGCAAGCTCTTACTATTCGATCTCCTTACATTATTTTTCACAAGGATAAAGTCTCACTCAGGACAAACCCTTCCTTTCTTCCCAAGGCATGCTCAGAGCACAATCTGAATACTACTATTGAGCTACCTGTGTTTTTTCCAAACCACTCTAATAAATCTGAGTATAGACTACACCAGTTAGACGTTCACAGAATTCTCAGATTTTATTTACACAGGACTAAAGAATTCAGAAAATCAGATCAATTATTTGTTTCCTTTTCTGACAAGAAGAAGGGCTTGCCTGTTTCCAAGGTTATTCTTTCAAAATGGCTTTCAGATTGCATTTCCTTTGCTTATCAATCAGCTGGAAAACAATTACCCATCAAAGTCAAAGGCCATTCTACTAGAGCTGTATCTACTTCATGTGCCTTTAGATCTAGGCTCCCAATTGATACTATTTGCGCAGCAGCTACTTGGGCAAAACCACATACTTTTGTCACTCATTACAAATTGGATTTGGCCTCCCGGGACAGGTCATCCTTTGTGTCCACTGTGCTGAAGAGTCTCTTCGCTTGAGCCACCCGGGATAAAGGTGCTAGGGATGCTGTCCCATCCAGCAAGAATTACAGCGAGACAGGACTACATAACATAAAGAAGTTATGTACTTACCATAACGTTCCATGTTTGTAGTCCATCTCGCCTACATTCTTGCGTCCCTCCCTCCAACCCCCTTCCTGTTTCTGGGAGATCTGATGGACTATACTGGTGCTGTCTGACCTGGTTCTCATTTGTTGTCCACCTGGCATGGATTATATTTCAAAATCCTTTGTCTGTATATATGCAGCACTGATATTTCTTACCCGATAGGTACTTATTGCTTTCTTGCAAACTAGATCTGGGGAATTGCTGTGAGGCACCATGGGATAGGGGCTAGCCTCGAGCCAGTAAAAGCTCTTGAGCTTTAGTATCGGCCGAGTTGGAGCTGAATATCAGCTCCGAACCCATCCAGCAAGAATGTAGGTGAGATGGACTACAAACATGGAACGTTATGGTAAGTATATAACTTATTTTTTCTGTTCAAGCCTTCGCTGGATAAAAAGGTAAAAAGCAAGCTTAAAAATGTACTTCAGAGAATACAGTAGAGAGTCAGTTTTCCGAACGCCGATTATCCAAAATGTCAGTTATTTAAATGCAACCTTCCAAAGTTTTCGGTTAAGAAAAATCATAAAGTTGAATATATAAATGTTATACGTATTCGCCTGTATGTGTTTTTGAACTTGTAGCCCACTCATGTGTGAAAAATATTCTTTATTGTTCACTTTAATTGCTGAATGGTTGAGAAGTGTATTCCCTGTGTGCAGAAAAAACAAGATTTTAGAAGTTTTTTTATCCGGTTCAATTATATGTTGGATTATCCGAACAGTTTGATTATCTGAATTACCCTAGGTCCCAATTAGTTTGGATAATCGAGACTTTACTTTATAAAAAGTTGTGGCGTTCTACAAAAGCTAAAGAGTAAAGCAAAATGTGAGAAAAGGAAAACAAAAGTAATGTGAATCATGTGGGGGCACAAGATAAGGGAAAACAGAGAAGAGCACTGGAGAGTGTCTGTGTGTGTGTGTGTGTGTGTGTCTGTGTGTGTGTGTGTGTGTGTATGTATGTATGTATGTATGTATGTAGGGTACCTAAATCTAGCCCTGTACACACAGTTAATGTAATGTATCATTGTTGCATATAAATACCAATAACTGCGAATGTTTTGCTTGTGAGATGGGCCAACACAGTGTGGAACACAGGCCTTTCATAATGTAAATGCATTGTAGCTACAGGTGATGGTGGGCGTACTGCACCTAAAACTTTGTAACCTGAACTAAAAGGTTGCTTAGGAGTGGTGGCACTGACAGGGTGATACTTAGACAGGAAGTGACCAGGGGGCACCCAACTTGACATTTGCTGGGGGCCCTAAAATGTCAACACTGGCCCTGATTCTCTGTACCCACTGGACTGTTTTATAATGTTGACATGACTTATCTGAAGATCACGTAAGTTAGCATTACTTCCATGCCATCAGTATTTTGACATGAACTCTACTCCTGTAAATATTTTTTATTTTATTTATTTTATTTTACATTTGTTGACTGGGCTAGTCTAACTGGAATAAAATCCATTTTCAGTAGAGGCCCGGGGAGAAAAGCTCCAACACAGATAATTTTATACAGTAAAAAATAATAAGTTCAAAGCAGTATAACAGTAGTAAAATAGCTCTAAACAGTTACAGCCATTCACATACACAATATATGACTGTAATAATTGTCTCAAATTCAAAGAATTATAATGATAATTAAAAAAAGGTCTAAACAGATTACAGACATACAGATTAGGTACAGTTGACATTACAAGGATACCTAGCTCATGCTGAGGTGATATGCAATGCAATAGAAATAAAAACAAATTAGTAGTTTTCAATTGGAAGCAGGATAACAGAAAGTATATACTGTTGATGAATTATAGAAATGTATCATATGATACAGTGAGATAAAGGTATATAGGAAGCAGCAAGAGTATGTAAATCGGTGGAATATACTCTTGTTAGGAGCAGAGAAGACATTTAGTCAGGGTTAGTACAAGGACAAAGCCAGTGAGAACTGAGAAATTGTTTTATTTTTAGTTTAAAGAGTCTTGTGGAGGTCAGAGACAGGAGTTCAGAGGGAAGTCTGTTCCAGTGTTTGCCTATGGAGTTAGAAAACAAAGAATCTCCAGCTGAGTTGTTGGATTTGTTGATAGTAATAAGTGGCTTATTGGAGGAGCGTAGGTTCTTAAGATTGTTGTAGGGGGTAATGAGGGTAGTCAGTATAGGTGGGGTAGTACAAGCTCTTATGGATAATAGTGAGTTGTTGAGATAGTATCTGGTTATGAAACTCTAGCCATCCTAGTTGTTTTAGATTGTTGCAGTGATGTGTTCTAAAAGGAGATCCTGTGGCAAATCTAGCAATGGAGTGATAGGCAGTAGCAAGTTTGTTTAGGTTATTTTTTGTGAGATTGGTGTATATGGGTGAGGCATAGAGTAAGGTAGTGATTAAATGAGTTCTAGCTATAGCGATTTTGGTTGAGGGAGTAAGGAAGGGTTTGATTCTGTAAAGGGATCCCAGTTTATTATTTACTGTTTTTATAGTGATGTTAGTATGAGTGTCAAAGTTTAGATTATTATCTATGGTTATTCCAAGAAGTTTGGTGGTTATGTCAGGAGATATGAGAGTCCCATTGTTGGATGTAAGAGTAAAGTGAAGAGGGGCAGACCTACGAGTAGGAGTAAAAAGTAGGAGTTTAGTTTTTTTAGGGTTAAGTAAAAGGCAACGGTTTAAAAACCATTGTTCCACTGTGTTAAATGCATTTTGTGTAAGGGATTGTAGCTCGGTAGGGGTATTAGCTGAGCAAATAATAGTGGAGTCATCTGCATATTGAATGCAGGTAGCATGTGGGATTGCTAGGTGGAGGTCATTAATGAAAATGGAAAATAACAATGGGCCTAAAATGGAGCCCTGGGGGACACCAAGGGAAATAGGGAGGTGAGAAGATAGGTTACCTTCCCATAGTACTGCTTGTTGCCTATTTTCTAAGTAGGATTTGAACCATTGTAATGCTAGAGTATCAAGAGAAAGAGATTTAAGTATTTCAATAAGGAGCTGGTGATTAACCATATCAAAAGCCTTAGATAAATCAATGAAGACAGAAGAGGAAAGGGTATTGTTATTATGGTTAGAATTTATACAGTCTGTGAAGGAGAGAAGGGCTGTGGTGGTGCTGTGGTTAGGTCTAAATCCATGTTGACAGTTGGCAAGTAAGTTATTATCAATTAGATGGGTGAGTACTTGCTTATGGACACATTTTTCCATTATTTTTGCCAGTGGAGAGAGTAAGGCTATTGGTCTATAGTTTGAGATGTCAATGGAGTTACCACCTTTATGAAAGGGGATGATGTGTGAGATTTTCCAGATAGATGGGATATTTCCTTCGCTTATAGTTCTGTTTATGAGTATGGAAATGGGGAGGGCTATGGCTTTGGCACCTTTTTGCAGGTACTCAGCAGGTAGATGGTCAGCAGAGGGGGTAGTAGGTTTCAGTTTTTCTAGAAGAGAGCAAATAAAGGATGTAGGAACTGGTTTTAGCTGAAATAATGGAATAGGGTAAGTTGAAGAGGTGGTTAGATTAGTGGAAGTTGGAGATAATTGCTTAGCTAGTGTTTGAATGGTATCTGTACAGAAAGAATTAAAGGCATTGGCAGTTTGTGTTGGGTTGTCTTGGTTAGAGCCTTGTGGGATAGGTGTTATAGATTGGCCTGGGTGTAGGAGTTTGTTGATGCTGGACCAAAATTTTTGTGGATTTCTTTGGTTAGTTTGTTGTAGTTGGATATAAAAGTTTTTTTTATCTAGCAGGATAGCTTTTTTAGTAGTATTTCTAAGTTGTCTAAAGGTTTGGTGGTCTGTTGAATTACTGGTAGTGTGCCATTTTGACCAAGATTTGTTTCTGAGGAGAATATTCTGTCTAGTTGCTTTGGTGAGCCATGGGGCAGGTTTAGTGTTACTTCTAATAGAGCGTACAGGGGCATGTTGGTCAAGGATGGATAAGAATGTGGAATTAAAGTAGTCAACTGCTTTATCTAGGGGGAGTGTTTTTAGTGGTGACCAATCACAGTGTTTAAGTTCTAGCTGGAAAAGTTCAGGGTTGAAGGATTTTTAGTCCTGATTGTACGATATGTAGTTGGGTTAGGTATGTTAATTTTGTGTCTGATGATATAAGTGAGTAAGTGATCACTTAGATCATCAGGGAGGGTTCCTGCCTTGTATGTAAGATGTGGAGAGTTTGTAAGAATCCAATCTAGTATACTTTCTTTGTTGTTGGTTTTATTAATTCTTGTAGGGGAGGTAATAACTTGAGAGAAGCCATAAAGATTAATGTGGGTGGTGGGCTGAGGGGTACTGCAGGACTTCCAATCGATGTTAAAGTCCCCAAGTATTAAAGTTTCTTGTGGAAGATTGATAGATATCCAGTTAAGAATGCTTTCAAGGGTATTAATGTTATTACCAGGGGGAAGGTAAATACAAGCGATGTTAATGGATTTGAATTTGTTGATTTGAAGTTTAGTGACTAGGATTTCTGAGTTATTAAATATAGGTAGATTTATGTTAGATGTGGTGACTTGTAGATTATTTTATAGAGGACTGCTACACCCCCTCCCTTTTTGTTAATACGGTCCCTTCTCAGGATACTGTAGGCAGGTGGGGTAAGTTCATTGTCATTAATGGATGGTTTTAGCCATGTTTCTGATAGACATAGGAAATCAAATTGGTAGAATTCTAATAGGGCATGAAGATGGGTAGTTTTCTTTTTAATGCTTCGAATGTTAAGATGAGCTATTGAAAGAGAGTTTGGAGGCTTATTAGGTGTATGTGGAAGAGTAATGTTGGAGGTGATTTGTACAGTGTCAGGAATATTGTTTGGGCCAGGATTAGGATGAATGTCTCCATCTAGCAGGGCTAAGTGCAGTATTCTATATGTGGGGTTGTTAACGTTAAGGAAATAAAAACAAAGTGGTTTTCTTGCATGGGGAGTACTATATTTTATATGGGTTAGTCTGTAATATTTGGCTTGCAGGTAGCAGGGACAAATTGTGGTGTTAAAGCTGTAAAGAGAGATAGGTAGTAGTGGTGTGGAAATGAACCTAGAAGGCAGTAGAAGGTTTGGGTGGAGTGGTCGTTCATAAGAGGTTAATGTGTAGATAGTTATTAGAGGAGGTAGGAGTAAAACAAAGGCTATAAATTTTAGTTGAGTTAGGTAGGTAACATTGGCCATGATGTAGGTATAAGATGAGAAGATAGATAAGGGTTTGTAGTAATAGCAGCTGGGTCTTTGAAACTATAAGGGTGGGGTGGATATTAGATTTAGTTAGGAGAGGTAATTGAATAAGTATGGAGGGGAGTGGTAATAAGGAGAACTATTTGATTGGTATAGGTAAAAGTAGGGGTGTGGTTTAGTGAAAATATATTGAGGACCCCTGGGGGTGGGTGGGAATTGGGGGTAGGGAGGGGAGCGGAGTGAGCCTGCAGGGGGAACGGAGCGGGTTAAGACAGTTGAGTGAGACAGTCGAGGTGAACAATCAGTGGAATTCTGATTGTAGAGGAGTGACTGCAGGGGTAAGTAGGTTTGTGATCTGTGTAGAAGAGTAGGATGTAGTATAAGTGAATATTAAAGGCAGATAGTGGGAAAGTATAGCAGAAAAGGTAATATGTAGGGTCAGTTGTAATAATGCTAAAAAGGAGTTTAAAAAAGAAGACAGCCTTATGAGGATGAAGGGCAACAAGAGAGGAGCAGATAGGAGGGTGCCACCTAGTGGGCAGTTAGGTTTATAACCACAGAGGTGAGGAAAAAAAATCAGGCAAGGCTAGACCAGGGCTAGAAAGGCAATATATATGAAAGGGTTAATTAAACTAGAGGTATGAGAGGGAATATACGTAGTCTACTGGAGTTGGGGGGGGAATGGCTACTGGGTGTTCAGGCTGTGAGGCATACAATAATTAACAACAAGGATTAAAGCAGTGTAATGAATTAGGTATAAGCCAAACTTAAATACAGTTTGCTGTTGCTATGTAAGACTGACCAATGCCTGTTCTTGTCCACAGAGTATGTGACTTTGCTTACATTGTTTCTGTACCACCATTAAAGGTTACAGTTGCACTGAGTATTAATAAGACAAGCACAGCAGAGCCATGGCTTATATCTGTGAACTAATACATCCAAAAAGATACTTAATTTTATCACTGACATTGAAAACAAAGAACAAGTACATAAGCACAGTAGACAAAATGTTACTGATAAGAGATTATGATCCACTTGGCTGTCAGACTGCACCTGCAACTGAAGAACTAATAACATACATCATCACAAAGCTTAAAGCCATGACTGAGTTCAAACATTTTCTCCTTCACTACCCGGAGGGTGATTGTACTCAAAGTCAGTCTTAGCCTGCTTGCAAATTGTATGCAGCACCTAGCCATTATGACACATTCAGTACACCATCTACAGGCTTCTGTATACTCTGTACATGTAACACACCAATGGTGATGCACACTTCAGTAAACAGTGTTAAGCATACATAGGTACACCAGAAAACACAGAAATGTATATCGTCTTCCAGCTATACACAAGTCTTGTCATCTATTCCTATACATGACCTTCCTTACACACTGACATATACTACACTAAACAGCTTACTTGACCAAGCCTGCAGTTACTGAACCAACAGTTCAGCCAACAAACATATCAACCATTTGATCTCACTGTTCCTACCTTTTGACCTACTGTTATTTGACTATCTGATGCTGACATATATATGTGTCTGTCTGTCTAAATATGTCATCAGTAGTAAACAATGTTCTTCGTGTATCACTGTTGCATTCATCACACTTGGGTTATCCTGCCAGGGATAGCGCTCAGTTGGCCTGAATACCAGAGGCGTAGTATTTCTGCGTCGGTTGCTGTTGCTCCAGGACTGATGTCAGGTCGTCAGTGGTATAAAAACAGACAGCCGACGCCATTACATCTGTCTTTCTTGCCGAGGAGCCCGAAGCAGAAGCAGTTCTCACAAGTGCCGGTTGGACGCTACCTGAGTTTTCATTTCTGAATTGAAGTTGAAGTCTTCTAAAGCTATGTACCCCTTTGGGGATCCTTTTTCTTGCTTTAACCGATGTCAGAAAAAGTTAACAATTGTCTCACCTGTGGAAAGCAAATACCACACCGAGACTTCCATTCTTACTGCGTCACCTGTTTAGGCCCAGACCACGATGTCCCTCGCTGTCGCTTTTGTGCTTTGTTCAACACCAGAACTATACATCATTGGGCCCTTATTGTAGCTAAATATTTTTGCTGTCAGTCCTTGTATTCCAATATGGCTTCGATAAGCCACCCAACTACCGATCTTCCAAAAAAAACATAAGGATAAAGACAGAGACAGGCCGCACAGATCCAAAACTGCCGACAACACTTCCGTTAAGCTAGTCATCAGTTCACCAGTCCTCAGTGAGGCACTTTCACAGCCCCTGATTCCCACTTCTGTGGATTCACAGGCCACTACCGAGACCCGTTTGGAGTCTGGTATGCCGCGAGACTGTTCTTTGACTAAGGATCCTGCGGATGTCTCTACCTTGGATGGGTCCAGAGCCGCTGAGCAGGCACCAGCTTCCGAGGAAGTTCTTCACACTACCGATACTCGACACAAACAGACAACTTCTTTCGCGTCTTCAGTTCTTTCTAAAACTGCCGGGTTTCTAAGGCCCAGGGTATGAACTACGCCTAAAAAACTGATGACCCAAGCTCAATAACCTGCTTCCATGCCTCAATCTCAAATGCTTAAAATGGCAGAAGACCTTATTATGCTTATTAGGGGAAGCCAGGCTACCCCTTCCAAAAGAAAAAGAAACTTGTCCCCAGTAGTTTTATCTGAACAGGAGTCCGATGACTCTGAGGTTTCTGAATATGAAGACATGCAACCCCTCTCTGCTTATGAGGATTCAGATGCAGAGGAATCTATTCCTTCTGCCCCTCGTCCTGAGGATTTTTCATTTGGTGAAACCCTACATACTTTAAGGGGGCATTTCCAATTTGATGTCAGGACTATCCTCAGTCAAAAAAGAGACTCGCGAAATTCTTAGATTTACCACAGCACAGACCTTTAGCTATTCCTCCTGTCCTAGATGTTGATGATGTTTTTATGGAATCCAGTTTGACTCCTGACACCCTTCCTCCTGCTCACAGGAAACCTGACAGGTACTACAGAGTCCCTGACTCACAAATTCCTTTTCAAAAATCCTACTGCTGACCCAGAGGTCATCTTCCAAGGATCTAAAGGAATTAAAGCAACCTCAGCTAAGAATCCCACCCCTTCAGACAGGGATTCCTGAACTTTAGACAGATGGGGTAAAAGAGTATACACCTCTCCAACTGTTGCTATTAGAGCACTAAATTGTCAGTGCCACATGCTGAAATATCAGCAGCATACTATGGAACTCCTCAAACAAAAAATATCTTCCTTTCCTGCTTGTGCAGAAAATAAAGAATTACAAGAGTTTATGCATTCTGCAAGCCAAGTTACTAAGCACACCTTGCAATGTGGCTTTGACGCCCTAGAAGCATCTTGCAGGGCAGCAGTCACTGGTTCTGTCCTTAGAAGGCATGCTTGGCTTAAGGAACATACCTTGCCAGACCATGTCAAATTAAAATTATTTTATGCACCATTGAACAAAGACAATTTGTTTGGCACCAAGGCAGAAGAGGTCTTAAAAATATGGAAGAAAAAGCTAAATCTATGCAGAAAGTTAAAGACTTTTTACAGGTCCAGCCTCCAAGGTTCAGTAGGCATTGTCCCGCCAAGCACTGGTCCTTTCCGGCCCCCTCCAGGCCAGCTCAGCCCAGACCCAGGGGAAGCAGACCCCCCAGACAGCAGCCCCAGGCAATGCAGAGATTTAAGCAGTGGAGTTCCTCCTCTTCAAAAACAGGGAGTTCTAAGCCATCCCCTTATGGTAAGAACTCACAATGACTTTACACCTCCACCCCTTACCTCTGCCCACCTGCTTGTGCCCCTAGGAGGAAAACTCTCCTTCCATGCAAACAACTAGGCCTCTATTACCAACGACCGATGGGTCCTCAACATAGTGTCCCAGGGATACAAATTGTATTTCCACACTCTGCCAACCCCAAAAGGGTTCCCAGATCTTCCTCCAAATCAGTGGGCAGAGGCCAAAAAGCAAGCCCTTTCCCTGCTGTCCATGAGGGCAATACAGCTTGTTCCTGCAGACCAGATAGGCCAAGGTTTCTATTCCAGACTCTTCCTGGTATCCAGAAAAGAGGGCAACTAGCACCCAATCTTCGATCTATCCATCCTAAACACCTTTCTGGTGATACCAAAATTAAAAATGCTCACCCTCCAGCAGCTTCTTCCTATGCTTTTCAAGGATGCTTGGTTAGCCACCCTAGATCTAAAAGAGGCCTACCTACACATCCCAATTAGGGAATCTTGCAGGAAAACATCTATGTTTCAGGGCAAGATCTATGCACTTTGAGTTCTCTGCACTTCCCTTTGGCTTATCCACTGCTCCCAGAGTTTTCACAAAATGCCTGGCTCCAGCCATTGCTTTTTGCAGACAAAGAAATATTCAAATTTACCCCTACTTAGATGATTGCCTGATTCAGGCAGACAGTCAGGAAAAGCTGTTACAGCACCTGACCTTTGTAAAGGACCTTCTGACCTCCCTGGGGTATACTATCAATGAAAAGAAATCAAAACTAGTCCCCACACAAAAAATTGTATTCCTGGGAGCAAGCCTGGACACAGCATCCCAGATGGCATTCCTTACTCCAGAAAAACAAGCCTACCTGACAGGCTACTTCTCTCAACTAGCCATGAGAACCAAGTTATCCGCAAGGCAAATCCTGCAAGCTCTAGGGTTCATGGCCTCCTGCATTCTACTCATTCCATATGCCAGACTGCATATGAGGAATCTACAATGATACCTAAAAAGCCTTTGGTGTCAACACTTTCAAGACCTGGAAACTATTATACCTATGATACTCTGTCTAAGGAAAGATTTTCTTTGGTGGGCAGCAGCATGCAACCACAACAAGGGACTTCCCTTCTCACAACCCCATGCCACCCAGACACTCACCATAGATGCATCAGACTATGCCTGGGGTGCACACCTGGACGGCAGGTGCATTTAGGGCCATTGGAGCCCAAATCAAATACATCTGCACATCAACCAAAAAGATATGCTAGTTGTAAAGCATGCCGACAGCTTTCAGACCCCTACTCTCCACGGGGCCTCTAGTGAAGGTATGAAGACAGACAACACCACAGTGATGTGGTATATCAACAAGCAGGGAGGAACTCACTCTTATCCTCTCTGCAGGCTCACCATGACCCTTTGGCACAAGGCCTCAGCCAAGCAAATACACCTACTAGCACAATTCCTGCCAGGCTCCCTAAACTCTCTGTTAGACAACTTAAGCAGAAATCTGCTAGACCCACATGAGTGGCAGCTAGACCACAGAACCTTCAACATTGTAACCCAGAAATGGGGCACCCCGAAGGTGGACCTCTTTGCCTCCCACTCCAATCATCAGCTCAGCAAATTCTGCATCAGGGAACCTCACAGCAAGGCCTGGAAAGTGGATGCTGTATACTTCCAATGGGTAAACCTCTATATATGCATTTCCCCCTCTACCTCTCATGTCAAGGGTACTGCTCAAAATAAGGGAGGAAAAACCAAGGGCAGTCTTGATTGCCCGAGACTGGCCACACCAGCACTGATACCCACTGCTGTGCAGCCTGTCACCCCTGCCACCATGGCACCTACCTCAGATCCCAACTCTCCTGACCCAGAAGAAAGGAGAATTCATGCATCCACAATTGCAGACCCTGAACCTGGCAGCCTGGCTTATTTCCTAACCTCTCCTCAAGCTGCCAGCCTAAGCAAAGAAATCCTGGATGTTGTACATGAGGCCAGATGCCCCAGCACTAGAAAATCCTATGCTGACAAGTGGAAAAGGTTTTGCACCTGGATCCATGCTAAGGGAGCTAAAACAGCACAGCCCTCCCTACCTCTCATCCTGGATTACCTAGCAGACCTACTACACAGGGGTCTCTCCTTCGCTTCTATTAAAATTCATGCCTCTGCCATCTCTGCTCATTACAGCACAGAGCCGCCTCTCTTCTCACACCGTCTCATCAAACAGTTCCTAAGAGGGGATAACAACTTAAGTCCACCCAGAAGAGCTCCTACCACAGCTTGGGACCTTAACTTTGTGTTGGAAAAGCTCATCCTACCCCCCTTTGAGCCTGCAGCTTCAGCAGAGTTAAAATTCCTCTCTTGGAAAACAACCTTGCTTCTGGCCATCACTTCAGCTAGAAGAGTTTCAGAGCTACAAGCATTCATGGCTGTAGAGCCCTTCATCATTTTCCATGCTGACAGGGTCTCCCTCAGGACTAATCCATCCTTCATGCCTAAACTGGTGTTCAGTGTGGCTCTCATCCAGTCCATTCATTTGCCCACCTTTTTCCCTAACCCACAAAACAAGGGGAAAAGGATTCTGCACTCTCTAGATATGCACAGACAGCTCAGATTCTATCTGGATAGAACTAAATCTTTTAGAAAAACTGACCAATTGCTAGTCAGCTTCTCATCAGGGGCAGAGGGCAAGACCATATCCAAACAAACAGTCTCCAAGTGGATAGCACACTGCATCCATTTCTGCTACAAACAGCCTGGGAAACTGCCCTCAAAGGGGGTCTGGATGTATTCCACCAGGGCAACTTCCACCTCTGCAGCTTTTCTCAGAGGGGTCCCCAACAGGGACATCCTGGAGGCTGCAACATGGACTTCTCTTCATACCTTCACCAAGCATTACCACCTGCCTATCTTCTCCAAATCCAGGGCAGGCTTTGCCACCCCAGTCTTGCAGGGCATCTTAGCCAGCCCCCAGTCTTATTGACTGCCTCCACCCTTTTCTTCAGCTTTGGAAATCAACTCAAGTGTGATGACTGCAACAGTGAAACACAAAAAACATAGTACAGTTGTGTACACTTACCATAAATGTAGATGTTCAAGTGTATTCACTGTTGCAGTCCTGATTTCCCATCCTCCATTCCCCCTTCTCTCTCCCTCTCTCTCTCCTTACAGGGAATTTTTGGTATTTACTTTCTACTGGTGGTGTTCTTCCACCATAACCTAGCTCCCTATTTGGGGGCTCCTGACAGTTGGGGCAAGAAAAACTAATGTAATGGCATGGGCTGCCTGTTTTTATACCACTAACGACCTGATGTCAGTCCTGGAGCAACAGCAATGAACACAGAAATACTAAGCCTCTGGTATTTGGGCCGACTGAGGGCTATCCCTGGCAGGATAACCCAAGTGTGATCACTGCAACAGTGAATACACTCAAATATCTACATTTATGGTAAGTGTACACAACTGTACTTTCTGCTGTGTCAACACACACATTGGATCAGTGTTGGAATGACAGTTAAAAAACTCAATGAAAAAATAGCTCATTGAAACAGAACTAGACACAAAAGGAAAGCACACAGCTTCCTTTTATAATCATCCAAGAAAAATACCTAACTGCACATACCAGAACATAAATAATTGCAGAAAGCCAAGTTGAAAAAAAAAAAGCAGTGCCTTTATGTGGAGGCTCTGCCTGCCCAGATTGTGTACCCACCCACATCCCCTTACTTATTATATACCAGCTCAACAGTTGCACACAAAGTACTGTAATTAACTGCAACAAGACTGACCACAACAACGTAAAACAACAAATGATTTTAACTGGTCATGAAGCCATGATAACATTATCATTCAACTAACTGCCCCTGGGACGTTATATGTATGTAAATGATTATTTTATTTGAAGTTCAATATTGTCGACAGCTGTTTTGTTGAAAAAATAGATGGTCAACAAGCATGTAAGATCACAGTAATAGGGAGGTTGAGAAATATCGTCTTTCTTCATAATTGTGCAATCTTACAGGTAGTATTGTTAATTATCAGGGTGCTACAGGCGTGCTTACCCCCACAAAAAAATGCTTTTTGGTTTGCATGCTCCAAGGTAATGTCTTAGAGGTAGTGTCTCAGTGCATGTGTGGTTTGCCTTGATATTTTCATGTTGATTATATTTTGTTGATGTTTTGCTTGTCAATGTTGTGGTCTGTTGATGTTAGTAAATACTTCTGTGTGTGTGTGTGTGTGTGTGTGTGTGTGTGTGTGTGTGTGTGTGTGTGTGTGTGTCTGTGTTTATATGTGTATATATTCATTTCACCAAGACCAAATCCCCGAAAGCTCAAATGGCCGAAAACTCATTTGACCGAATTGTATTTCACCGAAAATAGTAATGGCAGACTTGTGAGAGATGCACTTCTGTATCCAAATTGCAAGCAACGCATTCTCCAGCCAAGACTGGAATAGCTGGTCAAGAGGAGAAGGTCAACACTTGCACCACACTACATTGAACACATTGCCCTCCAGAACACACACCAGCACTGCCTTCACATAAAAACACAAGCCATACACCCACCTTCATGGAGGCTCTCAATAAAAATCTACACAAACAGCAGAGACCTCCAAGGCAAAAACGTACCCAACCACCACAATACAACAATAATGACAAGACATATAACTTTCCTAAACAGTGTGCCACTCAACCATAGTCCCTAAGGCAAAACAGCACGCCCAACACACTAGTTATAGGTGACTCGATAGTGAGGCACACTGATGTCCCACTCACTAGGTTGAATAAGGAGAAAGTAACAGTCAGCTGCCTGTCAGGGGCCAGGATCCACCACATAATGCATGCACTCAGGTCCCTCAACAACAGGTACAAATATGACTCTGTCATTGTACATGTGGGTGTGAATGACCTGAGACATACCTTCCTGAGTACATGAAAAGAGACATGAGGAGCTCTTGGATTATGTAGCTCAGGAGGGTATGACCCTAGCCCTGAGCAGCATCCTACCATCACTCAGAATGATACCACATTATAAGCAGAAAATGATTGATTTCAACAATTGGCTAAGTTTCTGGTGTTATTCTAAGGGGATCCAATATCTGTCTGCCTGGGATGATATGATTGACAGACCTCAATGCTTTGCCAGAGATGGCCTGCATCTGTCACCCCTGGGCTTCTGGATACTAGCCAAGGCTCTTGCCACCCCTATAGTGCCATTTGTAGGTGGTGTTCCATAAACCAAATTATTACCGTAACAGCTACAAAGAAATGCAATCTGAGAGTCATGCTGCTCAATGCTAGAAGTCTAAATCTCAGAATGCACTCACTCGAAGCACTCCTTAAAATGGAGAACATCGACATTTGTGCTGTAAGAGAGACCTGGTTCAAGGCAGCAGAAAGCAACCCTGCACTACCAGGCTACAACTCATTCCACACTTTTCGGCAACAGAACTTGGACTGAAGCTCCAAAGGCGGTGGTGTTTCCATATTCATAAAGGATGCGCACACCTCCAGACTGGTAGCCCATCGTAACGCATCTGAAATACTTCAGGTGCAGCTAACACTGGGTCAGACAGCAATTCAGGTTGTAGCCTGCTATAGGTCCCCAACCATATCCCAAGGCTCACACTCCACATTCATAAGCACCCTGGAGAATATTAGGGTCCAACCTAACACTTTCATACTGGGCGACTTCAGCTACCCCTCCGTTAACTGGGAAAACTACTCATGAACCAATACACTTGCCCAATGCTTTCTGGAATTCATTAATTCCAATGCCCTGGTCCAGCTCGTCCTTACCCCCACTAGAGGTAGCAACATCCTTTACCTGATCATTACTAACATGGGCGACCATTGCTCTACACCAACAGTCAACTCCTCCCTGGTTAAATCCGACCACAAACTAATCACCTTGGAAATCCACATCCCTCCCACCCCAACCCACCCACAAAGGTAACCACCGTGAAAAACTTCTCCAAAGCTAAGTTTGGGCTCCTAAAAACAGAGGTGGCTAACTTCACGGCACTCATGCAAATGGAGAATAGTTGCATGACCGCCAAATCATACACCAGTGCACAGTACGAACACGTACACAAATGCATGGATCTCACCATACCCAATAGAACTAAGACACTTTACAAAAAAAAAAAAAAAAGGAAGCCAATCTGGTAGTCCCCTGCCATAAAAAAACTCTACAACAGAAGGAGGAAGCTGATGCAGAATAAGGCGAAGTCTCAAGACTGGAAAAACTCCCCTGTCCCTCATCAAATCCTCTAAGAAAACAGAATTGCAGCAGATAGTAAAGACAACCACAAGGCCTTCTATAGTTATGTAAGGAATCTCCATGGCAATACCCAGATTTCCTTTCAGCTACTGCACAGTGGTACCTCCTATACTGAGCCAACAGATATTGCCAATATACTGACTGACAGATTCAGTGCTAATTTTACCCCCCCCCCCAAAGGACCAATCACAATACCAGTAGATTGCCAGGCACCCAGTATTACTGCTGCACAGGTTAAAACAGCACTGTCCAAGGCCAAGAATACAGCTTATATGGGACCTGACAATATACCTGGCTGTGTTCTACATGAGCTACAGAGTAAACTGGCACCTCATTTGTGTGCCCTGTTTAATCACAGCCTCACCTCAGGCTTTGTCCCTACCGAATGGTGCACTGCTACAGTCATCCCTCTCCACAAAGGAGGAGTGTCTACAGACCCCTGGAATTATCACCCAGTTAGCCTGACGAGTCTACTATGCAAAGCTGTGGAACACATCATCATGGACCTAATAAACAAGGATATAGGGAATCTCCAAATTCTGGATCCTACACAGTTTGGTTTTGTGAAGGGTAGATCATGCCTGCTCAACTTGGTTGACTTCTTTGAGTCAGTCACCAGAGCTGTGGATGAAGGCAACCTGGTTCATACAGCCTACCTTAATCTGGCCAAGGCCTTTGATATCATTCCACACTCAGGAATCATAGAAAAACTCACTAAGCTAGGCATCAACCCCTATATCACTAGGTGGGTTGCAAACTGGCTCACAGATAGAACTCACAGTGTGAAAGTAGCTGACTCCAAGTTAGACTGCCGACCAGTTACAAGTGGAGTCAGTCCCACAGAGTTCAGTCCTGGGTCCTCTCCTGTTTGGTATCTACTTCTCTGAAGTCCAGGCTAACACAAAGGGAGGGTGTAGGGGGCATAGCCCCCACCTAATTTGGTTAAAAACGACTTATTTACCCTCTTAACAGAAACTGGGCAATATAAAATCAAGCTAGGTGGGGTGCTGTGCCCCCCCACCCCTAACTATATATACTAACTCCAGGGTTACACTACAGTGGGGAAAAGGGCATATACACTGCCACTACTATTTTCGGAGAAATGGGATTCGGTCAAATGAGTTTTTGGTCATTTGAGCTTTCAACAATTTGGTCTTGGTGAAATGAAATTCAGTCAAATAAGTTTTCGGCGAAGTGAAGTGAATCCATATATATATATATATATATATATATATCCATACATATCTATATGGATCTGTATTTCGAGCTCATATCATCAAAAACTCATTTCATTTAAACTCATTTCATAGAAAACTTACTTCACAACAAAAATACCATGCAAAATGTTTTTGTAGGGTGGCAAGCCCCCTACATCATCTCATGTCACCATAAATATGGGTATATGAACCAACTCATGTGTGGGTACACAGTTTAAAGCCAAAGCCTTTGTTATTATCTTCATTAATTTTTATATTCCGAAAAAAAAACAGTCTCAGAATGTTCCACAACACTGAGATGTCCTTTTCTGGTTCTATCAGGTACAAAATAACATCATCTGCAAATAAAGCCACCTTTTGTTGAACACCATACCAATTATATAATTGAATTTCAGAGTCCCTTATTTACTTTGCCAGTGGTTCTAAATACATTGCAAATAACAAAGGGGAAAGAGGACACCCCTGCCTGGATCCTTTGTTCATACACAACTTATCAGAGAGGAACCCTCCCACTTTGAATTTTGCCTCTGGTCCCTCATATATCCTTCTATTTAACCATATTATTTTGTCAGGAAATGCAAATGGTTCCATTGCCCTACCCATAAAATCCCAGCTTACTCTGCTGAATGATTTGACTGCATCAAGATCCACCAATAACAGCAGTATTTCCTTACATTCTGCTTCTCTCTGGATCATCATTGTTATGTTAATGTTGTCAAATGTTTTGCTTCCTCTCCACAAAATCACATTGGTTCTTTTCTATCAATTTTTGTAGAACATTTGCCATTCTTGTAGTCATTATAGACATAAACACTTTGTAATCATGGTTTAAAATTTAAATGGGTCTGTATGAAGCTAGATCAGATAGGTCTTTACCTTATTTAGGTATTACAGCAACCACAGTTTTTTTCCAAGATATTAGTGCCTTCTCTCCTTTAAAAATACTGTGAAACAAAACATTCCAGATTTTTTCCACTTTCTTCCCTAATAGCTTCTAAACTTTCACTGGAATACCATCTATTCCTGGAGATTTTCCTGCAGATTGATTATACTTCACCATTTTTATCTCATCTCATATCTTAACTGTTAGTTGTTGAGCCTCATCTACCTCTAACCTTGGTATATTTGAGTCTTGCATAAATATTTTCATTTGTGCTTTTTTATTTCCCCTCTTCCATGTTTTATACAAATTTTCATAAAATGTCTGAAATATCTCTAATACCTTTATTGGATCTCTGGTTATTTTGCTTGTTAATAGGCTCCCTAAATTTGGCAACAACCCTTTCTACTTTCCGCTGCCTAAGTCATTGTGCCAAAAGTTTATGTACTCAAGAGTTATTATCAAAAAGCAGTTGCTTAACAGTAATCTTTCTAAACTCATGCATATTATGCAGGTATTTCCTGTTTAGCTCTTCTTCGATGAGTTGTTATAGTTTAACTTTTGTCAACTCTTCTAAATAATTATTGCCACTTCTTAACCATATCTCTTTTTTTTATTTCTACCCTATTTTTAAACTCCACTTTCATTTTATCCCACTCACTAGCTATAACTTCTAGAGTACATTCAATCTTCCCTAATGACTCCTGGGTAATTTCCATTACAAATTACTTAAATTCCTCTCTTTTTAACAGGTAGGTGGGGAAGTGCCAGTGCTTCATCTTTACATCATTACCGTGCATATTTATAGGTTCATAGGTGTGTACTACGCTAATGGCCCTGGTGTACACTGCATATTTATAGGTTCATAGGTGTGTACTAGGCTAATGGCCCTGGAGCCTTTACAAGCTTAGCCCATAGGATTACCCTAGCATCGTGCCACCTGACCTTAGTTCCCAGTGCTTCTGTTGAGTAGAGCCACTGGAGTGATCCCCGGGGTGAATAGGGTGTAAAGTGTGTACTTATCTTAATAATTATTGGCCCATGATCTGAAATATTTATTGGGTATATGTCAGAGTTCTCAATTAAATGCACATGTTCCTCTGAAATATAAGGGTCTATGTTACTACCTCGAAACTTCAGTTTCGCAAATACCAAAACATCGACACGTAAACAGAGAAATATGAAAAGTGTGAATGGCCACTTCTGTGAATTTTTTCACAGGGAAAAAATTTGCTTGGCCGACCAACAGCAAAACAAATTTTCAAACCCTAATCAAGTAGGTGGCTGTTCCCCCCACACACCCCCTAACTAAATATACCAACTCCGAGATCGCTCTACATTGGAAAAAAGGGCAACTTCCCGATAACTGCCAAGCTCGCGGAAGTGGCCATTCGTACTTTTCATATTTTGCTGTTTACATGTTGACGTGTTGGTATTCGTGAAACTGAAGTTTTGAGGTAGTAATATTGACCTGAAATATAATTGCTATCTACTGTAGCCCAGTTATTGTACCTTGGGGAATAATATGTAAATTCCCTTTGAGTTTCTACTACTGAATTCAAGTATTTCATACCAAATGTTTTAATAAATTTCTTCAGAAATCTACCCTCTTTTGGTATAGTTTCCCTTTTAGGCCCCTCCTTACATTCTTATTGTTGCAAATCAAATTCTAGTCTCTACCTGTAAGTAATATTGCCTGCTGAAAGCTGATTATTTTTCCTCAAAAATTTTTAAGCTCCATAATAGCAGTTTTAGGTGGAATATAAGTACATGCCAGTGTAATCATCATCCCTTGCCTGTAGCACATTACTACCACAGATTTGACATTATTATTTTTTCCTCTTCTATCACTAATGGAGCTTCTCTATCAATTAATATAAGTTGTCCTATTTTCCTTTATCCCTGATATTCTGCTGGATATCTATCTTGAAATCCTTTCTTTATCAACTTCACATGCTCAGTTCTTCCTAAATGTGTCTCCTGTAGCACTGCTATTTGCACTTGTGTTTCTTAATATAATTAAGTTTCTTCCCTGTTTGCCTATATCTGGGAGACCATAAACATTCCAAGATAATATGGACAGTGTTGGCATTATGGTAAGAAGTCATTACGCTCACCTATTATATATGACACCTTTTTTATATGTCCATTTCCAGCCTTGTGATTTGTGCAGCCATTAATGTTTGGCAGGTTAATCCTGTAAACACTTTTTGTCTTATCATCAGCATTTGAACCTGTGTTACATTTACAAGACTTTTTTGTTGTAATAAAAACCCTCAAACAAAACAAAAAAAAAACATACCCCCAGAACCTTTTAATTTAATACAAACACACATAACTATGTACATCTTCAATTAATGAAGTTTAACCCAACTAATAAGAGCATTTGTACCAAACAGAGAGCTGTTAACACTGGCCCTAATTAACCTGAAACCGAGGTCACCCATGCTAGGATGCATGCTACTGCCTGTGTTTCTACTTACAGTAATTTGATATCTGTTTTTTTATTGTTATCCCCACCCCCAATATGAAAACAACTTGCATGTTTTCATAAATCATTAACTTTTAGCCTTGAAGAAACCAGGGTTTTGTCTTTTGTTAACCTATTACCAGTTTGTCTCCATAGAAACTTATGAGAAAAAAAAGAAAAATGTAATCCTTTGCTGCAGCCTGAAAGAAAAGCTGAAATATTTATTGCTAAAGGAAAACTTTTCAGTATATTCACTTTTCTCATCATTATTTGTTTTCACTTAAAATGTGTTATTAGATAAAGACAAGGTTTTTCATCCAGACATTCACCTAAGCAAAAGTAAGAGAAAACATATTAGCTCTAGGTATATTATGATCTGTGTACCTTTACTCCTCAATCCCCACCTCAACAATCCAAGACTATAGCCTATTAACTTAAAGATGGTTTTGTCTAGCTTTTCTTTTCTTTTTGCATTGTAATTGTCTACATTTCTTAATACCAAAAAATAAGAAGGAAAGAAAATAGGAAGAAAAAAGTGTTGTTTTACTTTAGTGACTTTATCACATACAAGAACAACTAAAATAAATCACTATAAAATAAGCAATTTATATTCTGAAAAGTTTCATAGAAATACTGTTAAGAACATAAGTTGTTTTACTTACAGTTACCTTTCTCTTTCTTCTTCCCTCCTCTCAGAGTCCTTCCAAACATTAATGACATGAACTGAGGCAAATACTTTTCATTTCCTCACAAGTTTAACAAAGTCAGCAACAGTCCACTCCTTCTACGTATTCTTATACAGCTGTATTTCACACATTTGATATATGCTATGCAGTTTCAAATTTATTCTCTAATTTCTGAGTTGCAGGCCTTCTTCCTCTTCACCTCCATCATGCAACTCCAGATTCTAGTTCAATTTCAAGGCACAACCAATTCCTCTGGTTAACTCCCATGCTTTTCTATGTCTCTCAACCATTTTCCTTTGGAAAAGTGGAATATGTTTCACTGGCAATGTCTCTCCATGTATCTTAATATCAGAAGAATGAGAAGCAGAGTTCCCTTCTGCTTGATGGCTAACTTTTGTGGACAAACATTTGCATTTCCTTAGCCTGTTCTGTATAAAATATGACTTTGATCTACAGGAAAAAATATTCTGAAGACAGCTGGATGCAGCAGCTTGAATCTCTCACCTGTCTCTTGATATTCCCTGATTACTGAAATAAATTTGTTTCTGTTCTGCCTGGTGTACAGTGAATAATAATTTTCTAAAACACTCTGCTGTCTCCTACTTTTAATAGTTTGCCCTTTTGTCACAGGTTTTTGAGAAGGTAGGTTTACAACTTTGCTAATAAAGGTCTTGGCTACTTTCTCATGGACAAATTTGGAGCATATACATGGTGTGCCCCTTCAGTTAGCAGTTCCTGCATGGCATACCAGTCTAGTTGCTTATTTGTGTCTTTATAAAATGAATACAGTCTGTTCTTTTTAGTTTGTCTGGTAGAGCAGAAAATATTAGATTCTCCCTATGTGCTGTGTCCTCTAATTTAATCATTTTTGGAAACACCTCTTCTTCAACAGTCTTATACTCAGCCAGCCTTTTATTCATTTTGACTTCTGATTTCTGCAGTTTTATCATTTCATCTGAATATTTGTGTAAAGCTTCTTCAGTTTTGCCATTCTCTTACTTGAACTGATATACTCCTTCAGTGTTTTGTTTATTATAATCAGCTCTGAGCACATTTTACTTATTTTTCCTCTTGACTACTGGATGCCATGTCTTGTACCAAAGTTGGAGCTTAAACTGCTTTTTACTGAACAGCTGCAGGATTTTTCCCAGTTGGTGTTTTCTCTTCATCTTTTCTATATGATTTTCTTTCCGACTGTCTTTGTTTCTTCTTTGCTGGCATCCAGGCAGTGCACTTACTTGCCAGTAAATGAACTTTACACACACTGACAATACCACTAGCCATTGTTTCTTGGTTTCTGTTTTCACACCGAGAGAACTTAAGTTAAGCTGTTGATAGGTGCGTAGCCATCTTGGAAGTCCCACAACCAGTGTATTTTTTCTTTTTTCTTTTTTTTTATATATAAGACATTTAATAAATTATCACATAAAACATAGAAAAACATACATTAACAGGAAAGAAAACAAACCATTTTAACATTTTTTTCCATTTAAATGCAATATGCTTCACATATAATTTCTTTGCTACTGTAATCCCTCCCCTTTTCTAAAGATCCCTCTTACAGTTCTTTTATCTCTTTTATAATATTCAATACCTCAAATACAGCTGGTGTAGACTTTGATTTCCATTTTCTAATAAATGCCTGTTGGCTGTGATCAGAATTAAACTTAATAAGGTCTTACTATGTCCATGCAATTCAGATCTTGTATTCCAGCTCAAAAGAATAATTTTCCTGCTTACAGCCATTTGCTCACCCAATATTTCTGACAGAGTACTCTGTAGGGAACTTTTAAAATCTGCAGACTAACTACAATTCCAAAGCATATGTTCGCAGTTACTTCTTTCTTCCCTATCACACCTCCAACATTTGCTGCCTACCTGAGTTAAAATTCTTTGAAGTCTGCTTAGGGTATAAAATACTTATGCAAACACTTCCAAGCAAAGATCATACACTTCTGGACTTGGTTGCATACTTGTAAGTCATACATATGTCTTCCAATTGTTTTCTTGTAGTTACTTTTCCGGTCTCTCCTTCCAATCTTTTCTAACCTCCTCTGTTTGATTCTTATAGTTATCACACAATATTTTATATGCTCTATTAATTATTCCTTTTGCATAGCTGCTTCTGTTCTAGATTCAACTAAAAATTTTAACAGAGCAGTTCTTTCATTTACAATAGCCCTGTCCCTTTCTCTTTGCCTGTACTCTGAGATCAAGCCCTGGTAGGGAAGGCAGTATCTAGCCTGGGATCCAAATGTCTTCTTTGCCTTATCCCACTCTTTTACCTTTCCTGCTTGAGTAATTTGCTCTCCCTCTTGCCAATTTTCTGTACTCCTACTTGCAGTCATCCCTACTGGCAAAATTTAATTTCTCCATTCTCGTATTGGCTTAGTTCTTAGAATACTTTCTGCTACTTTATGAATATAATATTCTGTATGGTTGTTATTATTCTCCTTAAGGATCTGCATCCAAAATCCCACTCTCTTTTTATTTTTTGAACTTTCCCATTGCTTTATCATCATCATCATGCCTTTCTACTTTGAATTATAATCTTCTGCTTGTCTTATGTATATGTGCCTTAACTGTGTAGCTGTAAAATATCCCTTAAGCCTAAACCAACTTGTCCTATTAGAAGGATCAGCTTCTCCTACTTAACTCTTGTTTGCTTTTCCTTCCAGATAATTCCTTCAGTTCTTCATTAATTATTGACCACAACTTCTTCATGGGTTGCTAAAAGTATACTTGACCCATATACAAGACTAAAGGGACTAAAAACATTTTCACTGCTTGTATCTTACTATCCATATCCATTAATAAAGAGTTTCCAGTTTCTTAATTGTTGTATTATCTTTTGTTTGGTCTCTTCTCACATATCCTTAGCTTCCATAACAGTAGCTATTTAGTCCACACTCCTAAATACTTCATCTTATCACATCCCCATAAATATGGGTATTGCTGAAATAATTCATGTCTGGGTACATAGTTTATTATAATATAATAAATTAATATAATTATTATAATTTATAATTTACTTATAATTATAATATAATTTAATACAACCTTTGTTTTACCTTCATTAATTTTATATCCTGAAAATATATGAAACTGTCTCAAAATGTTCCACAACATCGAAATGTCCTTTTCTGGATTTATCAGGTACAAAATTATATAATCTGCAAATAAAGTCAACTTTTCTTGATTACCATGCCATTTATATCCTTATATTTTTGTCAATGGCTCTGCATATAAGGCAAATAACAAAGGGAAAAGCTGATACCCCAGCCTGGATCCTCTTTTCAAGCAGAGCTTATCTGAGAGGAACCCTCCAAATTTAATTCTGTCCTCCAATCCTTCATATATCCTTCTAGTTAATCTTATTATTGTATCAGGGAATGCCAATCCTTCCAGTGCCTTACTCATAAACTCCCAGCTTATTCTGTCAAGTGCTTTCTCTGCATCAAGACCCACCAACAACATAGCTATTTTCTTACATTCTGCTTCCCTTGGATCATCATTGTTCTATTATTGTCATCAAATGTTTGTCTCCCATCCACAAAACCACACTGATCCATATCTGTCAATTTTGGCAAAACCTTTGCCATTCTTTTAGCTAGTATAGACATAAACAGCTTATAATCATGGTTGAAAATTGTAATGGTGGGGTATTTGTTCCCTTCTGGAGGGCTAAATTAATTTTTTCGAAGATGTACATAGTTTTGTGAGTTTGTTCCAAGTTAATGGGAGATGGGAGTGATTTGTGTTTAGTTTTTTTTTGTTTGAGGGTTTTCATTAAATACCAAAAGCCTTGAAAATGAGGCATAGATTCAAATGGAGATGAGAGGAAACAACTATACAAAAGATCAGCCTGCCAAACATTAGTATATGCATGTAACACAAAAGCTGCCCATATTATCCTGGAACATGAATGGATTTACAGGTATAGATAAAAGGAAAGAGTACTGAATTATATTAAGAAATGCAGAGTCCAAATAGAAATGCCACAGGAGACACATTTGGAAAGAAATGATCATGTGAAATGGACAAAGACAGGATTTCAGAATGGATATTCAGCAGAATATCTGGGACAGAGGAAAAGGGGAGTAATTATACTAATTGCTAGAGTAGCTTCAATGGTTGTAGATGAGGAAGAAAAAGACAAAAAAATGGTAGATTTATGTAAGTAAAGGTTTCTTGGCAAAGGAGGAGGAGTACAATGGCATGTATTTATATTCCATCAAAACCTGCTATTATAAAGCTTAAGAGTGTAAGAAATTTTGGGGAGAAATAATCGGCTTTCAGCAGGGATTATTATTTATAAATGGGTCTGGAGCTTGAATTGCAGCAGTGGGGATGTATCTGGGGGACCTAGAAGGGAAAATATAACAAAATAGGGTTGATGTCGGAAGAAATGTATGAAAATATTCGGTATGGAAGACAAAAATTCAGTAATAGGTATGCATAGAGAATTTACATATTTCCCAAGGTAACCCAGAATTGTTGAACATGCTCCAGCTTAGCAAAACCAAATCTACTCGAGGTACAGGCTCTAGGGATATAAACTTCAACACAACAATGAATAGAACATGCTGGGGGGAATAGATTCCCTTCGCAGAGACTTCCCTTACTATGGAACAGGGTCCCGATCTACATAAGACAGAGCCCCTCACTATCACTCTTCAAGAGGAACCTTGATGAGTGGATGGGTAACAGAATGTTCACACCGGGGATCACACTAACAGCACTACTAGATAGGGGCCAAGGGTACTAGCTGCTAGTACAAGGGTCTAGGGAACTACTAAAGGGGCGGTGAATACCGCACAATGTGGCTGGACTAATATATGCCTTCGGGGAGATAGCCCAGTACCAACCTATGAACCTATAATAAATGGGCTAGACTGGACATAAATCATATTTCACTGGAACATGTGCATTCAGTTGGAAATTCTGACACACATCCAATAACTACTTCAGATCACGCATCGATAACAACTAGGATAAAAATGCAAGATAATGAAGTAAAAATGAGATACTTGCTCTTCCCCATCTACCTGTTAAAAAAGGAATGGGTAGTGGAAATTATCTAAGCGTTATTAAGGGAGGTAGAATTTTCTTCAGACGTTATAGCTAGCGAGTGGGATAAAATGAGAGTGGAGTTTAAAAATAGGATAGAAATAAAAGAAAAAGAGGTATGGTTAAGATATAACAAGAATTATATACAGGGGCTGGCACAGGTTAAAGCAGAATAAGGGGGATCGTGCAGAACAAAGGGATGCACAACTGCAGAGTGCTAAAGAGATAATAAGGGAGTATTTAGATAATATGCATGAATTTAGAAAGACTGCCATTAAATAAGTGTTTTTGATAATTACTGCAAAACACAAAAGCATCTTTTAGCATAATGACTTATGCAACAGAACATAGACAGGGCTGTTGCCAAACTTAGGGAACCTGTAACAAGAAAAATAACCAGAGATCCTGTAGAGGTATTAGAGATATCTCAGAAATTATATGAACATTTGTATGAATTAGTGGAATGTAGAAATCAAGAAAACGTACAAATGGAAATATTTTGGAAGACTTAGGTATGTCAAGGCTAGATGTAGATGAGGCTTAATAATTAATAGTTAAGACAGGAGGAGATGAGTCAAAAATGGTGACATATAATCAATCTGCAGGAAGGTCTTCAAGACTAAATGGCATTACTGTGGAAGTTTGGAAGCTAGGAGGGAAGAAAGTAATAAAGATCTGGAAGTTTTTGTTTAACAGTATTTTAAAAGGAGGGGAAGCATCAACATCCAAGAAGAAAGCTGTGATTGCTGCAATACCTAAATACAGTAAAGACCTATCAGACTCAGATTCATATAAGCCCATGTCAATTTTAAATTGTGATTATAAAGTGTTTATGCCTATAACAGACAAAAGAATGGCAACGGTGTTGTCAAAATAGATATATATGGATCAGTGTCATTTTGTGGAGGGGAGGCAAACATTTGACAACATTAATAGACCAATGATGATCCAGAGGGAAGCAGAATGTAAGAAAATACCACTGCTTTTGGTGGGTCTTCATGCAGAGAAACCATTTGACAGAGTCGGCTGGAAGCTGGGATTTTATGGATAGGTCAGGTCTTTATCATAACATCGAAGTTGCAAAACCTCGAATGTTATGATATCGAACCCAAAACCTCGAAGACTGATAACAGCGAAGCTGTGGAACATCGAATTCTTTCCCAGGGAAAGAATTTGGTGGGCTGTTTCCACGGCTTTGCTACTTCCTCCACTGTGGTGCGATCTCGGAGTTGGTATATTTAAGTAGGGGGGGGTGTGGGGGTGCGAAGCCCCCCACATTAGACTTAGTTAGTAGTGTTTGTGTGCTTTGCGTTTTGTGCTGGAACAGTGATTTTTTTTCCCAGGGAAAAAAATCGCTGTTCTCAGCTTTCAGAGTTTTCAGTTTTCGCGGTTATAAGTTCAGTGTTATAGTGTTCGATGTTATTGCGTTGCAATCATGTGATATAAACCCGATAGGTCAGTGGAATCATTTGCATTCCCTGATACAATAATAATGCTAATTAGGAGGATATATCAGCGATTAAAGGCAAAAATTAAAGTAGGAGGGATCCTCTCTAATAATTCCTGTCTAGACAGAGAAATTGTGCAGAGGTGTCCTCTTTCCTCTTTGTTATTTAGGTTCATAGATTAATGAGATAGGTTTATAGATTAATACTAGGCTAACTGCCCTTGTGGGCCATTTTAACCCTAGCCAGTTACTCTATGTGAGAATCAAACCCTACACCTTGTGTCTGTAAGGCGAACACCTTAGCCATTATGCCAGCCTCTATGCTAATATTTAGAGCTATTAGCAAAGAAAATAAGGGACTCATAAACTGTAGGATATAATTGGCATGGTGATCAAGAAACGATGGCTTTATTTGCAGACAGTATTATTTTGTACATGATAAAACCTGCAAGGGACATCTCATTGTTGTGAAACATTCTGAGACAGTTTCATGTCTTTTTTGGATATAAAATTAATTAACAAAAAAGAAAGGCTGTTGCTGTAAACTGTATACCCACCCATGAATCAGTTCAGCAATATCTATATTTATGCGGACATGATATTATTTAGGACTATGAGTTAAACAGAATTCTGTTATGGCAGCTAAGGATATGCAGGAAGTGATTAAATAAAAGATAATACAAAAACTGAGAAACTTGAAGCTCTTGTTTATGGATATGGATAGCAAAATACAAGCTGTGAAAATGTTTTTAGTCCCTTTCATTTTATATACAGGTTAAGCCTATTTTTATCAGCCAGAGGAGACGTTGTGGACAGTAATTAATAAAGAGTTAAATTGTACCTGTGAACAGAAGAGGGCAAGGGTCAAGTGGGATAAGGTGAGCCTTCTAATAGAGCAAGGTGGTTTACTATTAATTGATTTGAAGGAATATTTTAGATCTACACAGTTAAGAATCTTATGCATAACACAAGCAGAAAGCTATAATTCAAAGTGAAAAGTGATGATGATGATGATGATGATGATGATGATGAAGCAGGGAGGAAATTCAAGAAAATAAGGAGAGAGTGGGATTTTGGATGCAGATCCTTGGTGTGAATAATAGCAGCCATACAGAATATTATATTCATAATATAGCAGAATGTATTCCAAGAACTAAGCCAAAATGAGAATGGAGAAAGGTGATTGTGCCAATATGGATGACTGTGATTAGGGCTACAGAGAATAGGCAAGAGGAGGCTGAAATTTACTGGATAAAACTGGCAAAGAAATGAAGGTTTTGGGAACAAATAACTAGAGAGGCAAAGGTAATGGAATGAAAAGGGGAAAGGTAATAGAATGGAAAAATGCCAAGAAGACATTTGGACTGCAGGCTAGAGACTGACACTCCTATCCAGGATTGACATCAGCATATAGACAAAGAGAAAGGGATAGGGGAATCCTAGGTGAAATATCTACTCTGGTAGAACTTTTAGTTGAATCTAGAACAAAAGCTGCTGTTAAAAATGGTTAGTAGGGCATAGAAAATATTGCATGATAACTATAAGAACCAATGGTTAGAAAAGAGGTTAGAAAACATTGGGAAGAGAGTTTGTATAAGCAATTTACAAGGAAAGAATGGGAAGACATAAACAGCTCCTAAATATGAAAAAAGTTTTGAATATTTAGGATTTTTCTTGGAAGTGTTTGAATGGGTATTATTATACCCCAATCAGACTCCAAAGAATTTTTCCTCGGGTACGTGCCAAATATTGGAATTCTGATGGGGAGGAATATGTAACTGAGAATATTTTGGGAGTATAACGAGTTGACAGCTTTTAAAAATCCCATACACAGTGCTCTGTCAAAAATATTGGGTGAGCAAATGGGTGTAATTAAGGAAATTGTTTATTTTTTTAACTGGGATACAGGATCAGAATTGCCTAGATACATGAAGGTCTTGTTAAGTTTAATTTTGGTGGCTGCCAAAAAAAAACAAACAAAAAAAAAACCAATGATAAGAAAATGGAAATCAGAGTTTAAAACAACTATATCTGAAGCAATGAATATTGTAACAGAAATAAAAACACTGGAAGTGGGATATTTAGAAAAGGGTAGGAGCAAATTACATAGAAGAAATGAAAATTGTGAGAACAATACAGGCAGAATATTGTGGAGGAGGAGAGAGGTTTAAGGGAAGGCAGGAATTGATCAGTTTTTGCAATGTTAGATTGATGATAATTGTATAAAAGTCTATATGTATGCAATGTGTAATGTTTGTAACTGTTGCCATGCTAATATGGTTTATTTTACATAAATGTATGTTTGCCTATGTCTTAAGTGATAATTCAATACAGGTGTTAAAAAAGGCACTGCTTTGTTATGTAACATAGAGATTACATGGAATGATAACACTGTTGCATCAGAAAACCTTCAGTCTACAGAAAATGTCATCATTTTTCCAAAAGGCAAAGTAGAAAAAAGAGGTGAGGTGCAGCTGATAAAGAAGAAATAAAAAACTGAACTTAAAAGGACTGAAGAACATTAGTGTAAGAAAATAGAGAAGAAAGACTGAAGCTGACAACATGGCTCAAGCTGTAGAAGTACACAGCCAGCTGGGTGAGAACTGTATGCTTGCAAATTTAGTAAACAATGAAAACAGTGGGATTAATGAGATCAGTGGTGATGAAGATCATTCCTTTGTGACAATTGATAATGCAGATATTATTAAATGAGAAGCTGAAGTGTCTTCATATCTTGTCAGTAATTATATATTTGTAATTGGAGATTCATTTATTTGATGAACTGATACTTATATCTGCAGAGAAGATAATGAACATCAAATAGTGCTATGGTTGCTAGAAGCAAAAATGTAGAATGTGAGAAAGGCCTTAATGTAAGGAAGTATGAAGTTGTTTTTATTTATGTTGTTATAAATTACCTTACCTGCAAGGACTCTCTGACTGTTAGTAGAAAACTGACAGCTATCTTACATAGCATAACTTGTACAGGTGTTAGGATGTATTTTTCACAAATCACATATAGAAAAGAGAGTCAAGTCAATGTTAATGAAAAAAACATTTTGGATTACCTACATGAAAAAATGACCTGTTTTAACAAATGGAAATGTGTTGAGCGTCCAAGCCTAATTTTGGTCACACATGTTTAGACAGGATGGAATGCACTTGTCAAGACCAGGAAAGAGAATTTTGCAGCAGATATATTTCAATATTTGAAAACACAGGGCAGAATTTTTTGCCAGGTCCAAAATGTAATATTTCACAGACAGCAATATTTGATGCATCTTTGATGGTTATTAATGCTAGGAGTATTGGTAATATTTGTTATTGGACAATTTGTTACATTTTCACAAGATTGATGTTATTGTTGTTTGTAAAACATGGTTAAAGAAAAATGACTGGGAATTAGTTCTGTCATGATATAAATGTTTTTACAGTAACAGATATTCTAAAAAAATCAGGGGGAGGTTATATATTTCAGCTCTATCTTTTTAATCAGAGGTGTTCTACAGTCTGTGTGCAGATGACTTGAAAATGGGTAAACTGATTACATGTGCTACAGGTGGGCATGCCTGCAAAAGAGCTTGATTAAATTAACCATTTTAGCACAGGAGAATACTATGCTGATAAATACATCAGTTAGTGGAACAGGTCAACATCTTCAAGTATCTGGGATGAGTGGTTGAGGAAAAGTGAAGTCTGAGTGAGGAGGTCAAAGCTAGAGTTGGAGGGGCTGCAGCCAACTGGCACAGAGTGTCAGGTACAGTATATGTCAGAAGAATGCCAAGGAAGCTGAAAAGTAAGGTATACAAAACAGTACTGTGACCAGTACTACTGTATGGTACAAATACCTGGGCAGTACAGGCAGAGCAGTTGAGGAAGCTAGAGGCAATGGAGATGAGTGGTAGGATGCACACTGAGAGACTGATGAAGAAATGAGAACATAAGAGCAGAAGCTTACATAGTCCCAATTGCAGAAATGGTCAAAGAGACCAAATTACAGTGGTTCAAGCACATGTGCAGAAAAGCAAAAGACAATCTAGTGAAGAATATTTGGGACAGACAGGACGAAGGCAAGAGGAAACAAGGGCATCCAGCAAAGAGATGGATGGACTATGTGAGAGAAGAGCTGTGACAATCAGGCATGAGTGTAGAAGAAGGTAGCATAGTGGCATTTAATAGAAAGATATGGTGACAGTTGACATGACACCCCGACCCCATGTAGAAAATTAAAAAAAGGAGGTTGAGGAAGATGATGATGGTGATGAACTACATCAGAAACTAGGCATATGAGACTTGTGAAGCTTAGGTTGAAAAGTGAATATTTAATATAGCACACAGTGATTGAAACTGCAGATTCATTTAAGGGTCTAGGTATATGGGTAGATCCAGCTTTGAGTTTTTCTAATCTTATCAAGCAATTGGTTAATGACAGCTATAGAACTATAGGTTGTATAATATGATTTATAAAGCCTAGGAAATGAGAAATGGTGAAATCATTGTTTGTTCATTACATCAAACCCAAACTTGAATATAGAATAACAATAACAGAAGGCTTATAAGAAAACAAGCATAAGTAAACTGGAAAGAGAACAGCAGAAGTATACCAAAGGCATCCGTGGATGTGAAAATTTAAGTTAGCATGAAAGACTAAAATATCTGAACTTGTGCAGTGTCTCATACAGATATTTAAGAGGAGACCTTATTCAGGTATATAGGACATGTAGGCACATCTAACTCTGGAAATGTATGAAGTTATCAAAATGTAGTAGAGAATTGTGACATCCAGTTAATATCCCACTGAACTGCCACTAAATAATGTGATGTCTGGACAGTACCCCACCAGACTGTAAACAATAAGGTGATGTCTCCAAATATCCTGGGTCAATAGGTGGTCCAGAAATAAAAACTATAAAATAATTTATTCAATAAACAATATGTTCGTGCTTTCACAGTAATAATACTGCTTCTTCAGACATTAAAATACTTCTGTTTCAAAAACATTTAAATAGTGCAATTAAAAACTCACAACAAGTTGCTAGCTTCTACCAATCGGTAACTCAATGTCATTTTTCAGTGCCCCCCCAGGTTCATTAAGTACTACTCTCTCCATTATTAAAAACTTAAATGTATGTGGACTGTCATACATTTTAACATGTTTCACTAGGGCATTCGTACAATTGCTTTTCAGATGGATTATTAGGCTAAAAGCAGTTAAAAGGAAGGGGCTAAATGATAAGGTTCCAGTGAAACCTCTTTTGAGAATGAGAAAAGTTCACAAGTAGTGAAGTCATTTAAGGTGCCTAAGTTTTTAAATTGAGATACCTTTAAGGTAATGTAATTATCTTGGCTAATAGACCTGATTGGTAGAAGCTAGCAATTGGTTGTGAGTTTTTAATAGCATTATTTAAATGTTTTTGAAACTGAAGTATTTTAATGTCTGAAGAAGCAGTATTATTACTGCAAAAGCTCTAACGTATTGTTTATTGAATAAATTATTTTAGAATTTTTATTATTTTTGGACCACCTCATTGTGTTAATTTACTCATACATCTGCTGAATTTATATACTTGTTTCTTTTGAGTGAATCATTTATCCTCTGACCACATCTTGGACTTTGTGTTTCAAGTATAAGCACTCTCCAATCACTAAAGAAAACACTGATTGACCAGCCACAATGTAAGTTAATAAAAATATTTAATAATGAGCAAAATGATTAAAAATATAAAACAATAATTTCCAATATACAAACAGAACTCAGTCACCAGGAAAATGAAATCAATACTGTAGGATAGAAATCCAACATCCAGAAAAACTCTAACTGATCTAATTGATTAGTTATAATTTTCCTATCTGACTAAAGGACACTGTCCCTGGTCTAAACTAAATTTTTACAACAGAGCAAAGGCAGGATTACAGTTCTTGGTGAGTCCTTTGTTGGGCATTCACTGAACAGTACATCTGTAACTGTCAGTGCTATAACTGCACTTGACAACTGTAACTGACAACTGCAGGCTCTTTTATAGACTAGCCCGCATGTCACAACTGTTCCAGTTCTAATTTTCATTTCATATTTTAAAAATCAACCAACAGCTGTTTACTAAAATTCCTTCCTGTCTTTCAGCTTCTGACAGTAACACATAGCAACTGTCAACATTCCGATGACATCTTCTGCAGATCAGCTGAATCTGAGACAGTTTGCCTTTAGAATCTTTCTTCACAAACATGCGCAGTTAGAAATGTAAAAGGACACTCTTCAAGTCTTTAAAACATTCTGTACAAGCAGATTATAAACCAACATGTAAGAACTTATTTACAGTATCATAGCTAGTCATGCTGGTATACAATTCTTCTTCTACTTTCGGCTTTTCCCAGTTAGGGGGTCACCACAGTGGATCACCTATCCGCTCATGATTGGCAGTGGAGTTTTACAGTGTCTAGTTGCCAGCACCCAACCTTCCACAGAAGGTGCACACACACACACACACACACACACACACACACACACACACACACACACACACACACACACTCACGCCCAGGGCCAATTTAGAGTGCCCAATCCACATATAGCATGTCTTTGGGATGTGGGAGGAAACCAGAGCACCCGGAGGAAACCCACGTGACCACAGGGAGGACATGCAGACTCCGCACAAAAGGCACCCCCAGCCGAGGATCGAATCAGATAACCTCTTGTTATGAGGCGGCAACGCTAACTGCTGCACCACTGTGGCCGCCACATGCTGGTATACAATACGCAGGTTAATCTGAAATTATATACAAAACGTCAGCCAGACATGCTAGCACAAATGACAGTGTCTAATTTCTTCACAAGAATTATTGACAACCTATGTAGATTATATAGAAATGAAAGGTGTACTAAATGATTCTTTGAAAGAGTAGTTGATGCTTGGTATACTATCAAATTACATTAAATCAAGCACTAGTTTAGATATTTTAAGAACAACCTGGATACTTATTACGAGAATAAATTTTTTGGAATATTGGCAGGCTAGAAAGGCATTATTGCCCATGCTTGAAATATTTGTATTTATGTATGTTTGTATATCTATGTGTTTGTGTATCTACACTGAAATATATCATACTAACACTAAATTAAAATGCACAGAAAGCTGGAGGTTTGCTTTATGAATCAGCATTGTGTAGTTTACAAACAGCATACACAATACAGAACTTAAAACAACGTTATATGGTTCAATTAAAATGTATCTTTATAGCCATACATTGGAATAGCATAAATATATGGAAGTTCTAAAGGTGAAGACAGATCTACACAAGTAACATTAGGGAAAGAGTTCATTGCAGTGTAATTTATATACCATATAGTATATATAATATATACAGGCTGAGCCTGTAATTGGTTATTGTTTGATCTGTATTCTTCCCTGGTAAACAAATTTAAATACATAAATAAATATAGATACTTTTGAGTAATGGCATATGACCGAGAATTTTAGCACCACAGGTAATAATGCAGCCATTGCTTTCTCTATGGTAATAGTATTTAACAAAGTCGTCTTTTTTTATTTTGTGGGAAAACAATACAGAAGGCAAGTCTTAAGTCCTGCAAAGGTTTGGTGACTTTATCTGGATAACACAGAACATAAAGGACAATTCAACATATCTCAGCTTTTGGACTCTACATGCCAGTTGGAATTGGGCAACCTTAAATAGATTTTTAAGAAGATTAGAATACTATCAGAATGAGAGTATAATCATACATGTTGGGTTTATGTTGTTAAGGAATGCATATATATTTACTTTGAAAACTGAATATTGAACAGATGATCATTTGTTTCATTGTGGAAGAGTAGTTGGTGAAGAAGAGGGCTGGTTATATTTTTTTCATATTAAGGAAAATGAAGAGATGCAAGAGATATGAGTGGGTATTCAAATCTCTGTGTTCACAGGTTCATGTGCCAACCTTTAATCTGCACCACATCCCAGTTATCAAAGTTTTTTCTCAGTCAGCTGTTTTCCACTTTCTACCCCTTTCTGTTCTATTGGTCTTAAATATCTTTGCTTCCTCTTAGAAGTGCTAACATCCCTGATGCTGCATTTGAAGGCTTTATTTTTGAAACATCAAGACAAACCATGAAAATTGTATTTTAGTACGGGTGTGTGCATGTGTTTAAGGTCATCCATCAGCACTCATGCATTGGTTAACTGCACCATAACTTCTACAGGTTTGATAATACTATATCTCCATATGTAAAAATATTTTTTTCTTAAAAAAATTGAGGCATCACTATACATGATCTCTCTTTTTTTAATTTATTGTCTCCTTCCATCACATATTCCTAAGTTTAATAAACCCGTTTCCTGTAGAATTAAGCTCATCATTGTCTTTCTTTCTTTCATTCTTACCCATTATGTGTTTTTTTTTTGCTAACTTAAATCAACAGGCAGAGACATGGAGAGTTGTATGAAAGTAATTAGTAGGGTTATAGGAAAGGAATTAGGAATTTGAAGGTTACTGACCTTCTTGGAGCTAAAACGAGAGCCAAAGAGGTGCTCAGCTTTGATGGAAACCAAAGAAAAGCTAGTAAGTCTTTGTCTATTTTATGAAGAAGCCTTTCAGGAAAGTAAAAAGTGATTACTTACAGAATATAGACAGGATATGGGTTTTTAATAAGCAGCATCCTGTGCTCCCAGGGTAGGTGCTAGCATAACCATTTGGTTAAATCAGTGCTAATACGACTTTGAAAAGCTCATAACCAAAATCTCTAGTTTCTCAGTGATCAATAACCAGTAAATTCCTAAATATTTAAGATACATAGGATTCCAAGTAAAATAATACTAGAATTAAATGGGTTTGGAGAAAAACTTCCTGAAAGTAAAATAGACTTTTCAGAACTAACTCAATTGCCATAAAACTCCTGCCACCTCTGTAACTCCTCCCAAATCCCAGGAATAGCAATTACCAAGTTTTATAACATTAGGATTATATCACTAGCAATGCACGTGAGTTATCCATAATAACCAGAATTATTTGTTTCAACCTTCACAGGAGCAATAATCTACTTCAGAGAAACAGTCAGAGGTTCATTAGTTAAGCAAGCAATAACGCCGGACACGGTGTGTGTTAATGTATAATTAATGCCCGCCCAGGGGTGTTGCGAAGCCCGACGCCACATTAACACACACTCTGGAGGGCATTATTCCACTTAGCAAATGGGCTCTCTGTAAAATTGTTCTGTTTTTCTTACTTATTTATATTTTTTATTACTACATTTTTTTTATATATATTTTGGATGTAAAATAGTTCATCTGCCTAATGTTCAAAGTTGCTGTAGGGTATGTAAATGATGTTAAAGGAAGCATTTTGCATCCAAAATATATCATTTTTAAAAAATATGTACATATTTGCTTTGTTTTTTTGTCCGTTACTGCTAAAATGGTTTCTTGCTAGTCATTGAGTATTGAAGTCACTAAATAATGACATACATTTGGCTTTCAGACTTTATTTTCTTCAGAAAATTCATGTTAACACAAATCCTGATATTTAACTTACTTTTTAATTTTTTTTTAAGTATAACATTTAAAATCTGTTCCTATTTTGGAGCCTTTCTTCCCCCTTTATTTTAGGCTTTATCCACATTTCTTAAGCTAAAAGGTCGAGAGGTATGCAAACCTCTTATCTGCTACTGCCATCATCCATCTTCTCACTGTCTCTCACACAGACACTGCCTCCCCCCCCACACACACCTATACTTCAGAAAATGCATGTTAACACAAGTCCTATTATTGCAGCAACTTTGTGATTTTCTAAACAGGAATAAGTTCCTGTTTTGTGCCTTTGCTCCCCCTTTATTTTAAATTTTATTCAGTTAAGTAATCTAAGAGGTGAGAGGTACGTAAACCTCTTGACTGCTCCTGCTGTCAGTGCTGGATCACTCTTACTCTTCACTCTGTCTTTCTCTCCCACTCACACACATCTCACTTTCATGCATGCATTCACACACACACACTTTTGTTCTTCAGTTTTCTTTTTTTTAATATATTTTATACTCGCTAAACAGTAGAAGTGCTGCTTAGCGGGGGTAAAGTAATAGCAGCTGTTGGGTTTTTCAGTCCAAGCACCACAGCAGCTTGAAATGCTATGCTACCGTGAAGTGGCAGACTTGTTTTTCAGCGGGCATTACTTCTACATTAATACCCTACTGGAGAACATTCATTCTCCAATCAGGGTACTGATGTACAATTTGCCCATTCCCTAAAATAAAATAAACAGCGGCAAATGAACAACCCTGCCTCATCCCTTTCTTGATATAAAAGGATTCTGAAATATAAGAATGGGCAGCCCTTGCTTAGGAAATATGGCTTAAGCCTACCCATTCAAACAGAAAGAAATGATTTGTAATCCAAGCTGAGTAAAGAAATGGGTTTATAACTGTCTGAACTATTGGCTCCTTACCTGGCTTAATTATTGAGGCAATCAATGCAGAAGTCCAAGAGGAAGGACAAAGGCCTATATCTAAAACAGTTACAGGTTTGTGAGTATCAGCCAAAAGCATGAGAAGATAGCTGTTTGTAAAGCTCCATTAGAAGGCCAATAGGTCTTGGCACTTTGTTAGATATAGACTTAATACGTTTATCTGTTGTTATCAATTTATTAAGGGCCTGAGCATCTTCTGGTGAAAAGACCTTTAATGACTTGAATAGGGGACTAAGAATCTACAAAATCTTAAGACTATCGTAACTGATTGGGCATACTTTTTAAATAAATTGAACATGGGACTAAAACAGCTGAAGGGTTTTCTTGGTAGAAAGCATATTTTTATCGAAAGGATTTACAAATCAAATAAATGAGAAGGGATGAGCAGCAGCCTTACATTTTCTGGCTAAACATCCTGAATTGCTGAAGAAAGTCTATAATATAGCAACCTAAGTCTTTCTATTGATAATTCTTTATTGATGTGTATAAAATGATGTATCCTGTCTTTAATCTCCTTCTAGCATTTTCTCTGAGATACAGTACACTTACAGGGATTTGTGGCCTGCAAAACAACAAACTTCTTCTTCTGCAGAAAAAACAATTCTAGTTATCAAGAGGACCTAAAAACATTAGCCAGGTACAAAGAGTGTCCCTTAAATAATGCAGACCAAATGAGTAATTCCTGTGTGAGGACAGATAAACAGTCCTTAAAATTAGCCTCTCTAGTGTAAAGTGCTAATAAATGCCATATCAAAATGTTCAGCTAGTATTGCTAGGGCTTTGTAATTAGAAAGCAAATACGAAATCAAAGAGAGAGAAAGAGAGTAGTACGGGCTAGTAACACCATTGGGATAAAAACCCTGTCAAGGTTAGTATGGGTGTCATAAAATGGGGAAGCATAAATAAAGCAAGTTAGTATGGCAGTTAGACCCACTAGACCCATATCTGAGGTCCATAAGGCCAACCATCTAGAGGGAATAAATGCCTAGGTTGAGATGAAGATGAAGTATCTTCAGAAGACAGACAGACACTTTACATTCCTTCATAAGTATTAAATTGCCCTTCACATTATCCTTCATTCAATGCAAAGTTGCTCATGCTTTCCCCTGATACCCATCCCAGAGGTAAAAAATACAGTGAACCAAATGTAATAATTTGCTGGAAAACCTTGGCAGTGAACCCTGCCAGAGTACAACCCTGCTTATGGAAAAAGTCAAAAAGGTGTAAGGCTTGCAAACCACTAAATTTCAACAATGCAGCACTTCTGCTTAGTTTAGATGGTTGAACTGCAGAGCTTTCCCAGGCATAACCATGTCTCAATAGCTTGACATGCTCCGATAGAGTGAGACATGTCTCTTGGAGAGCAAGTATTTCACATGGCTGAAACCTAAGCCATGCATACAGCGACAATCTTTTGCCAGGATAATGAAGACCATTTTATTTTATTTTTATTTTTATTCATTTTACATTTGTTGACCAGGCTAGTCCAACTGGATGTATGTCCATTTTCAGTGGAGGCCCGGGGAGAAAAGCTCCACAAGTTTCAAAAAAAAAAAAAAGTGCACAAAGACAATGATATTTACAAAGACATTGGAACTATTAATTAGAAAGTCACACAATAAAATGTCAAAAAACGAAATGTTAGTGAATATTCATGGGAAGAAGTACATGGACACACTCATACTGTAAGATTACACATGAGGTCCAAAGAGTAGACTCGTTATAGTTAATAAAGTCAACAATATATACATATGCACATGCCCTAAATAAGAAATGTTAGTGAATATTCATGGGAAGAAGTACATGGACACACTCATACTGTAAGATTACACATGAGGTCCAAAGAGTAGACTTGTTATAGTTAATAAAGTCAACAATACATACATATGCACATGCCCTAAATAAGATAATGCGTTAAGAAGCAAGATATTATGGGAACATGTATATGTTAATACTTAAAATTTTCATAACCACACCTAAGAAAAAAATAATTACTATCACCCCCTGAACCATGACTACATCTGGCTGCATATATGCAGGAAATGTTTATCATAAAGTTAACAACAGTTATCAAAAAAGGGACCTACATGTAAGGATGAGGAAGAAAAGACAAAAAGTGAAAATGCTTTGAGATATTAAGTGTAAGAAAAAGAATGGCCAACTTGGAAAAAGGGTGAACCTCTTAAATGAAAAAAAAAACACATAACATTGTAAGTACCACTTAAACATGTGGTAATAATATAAAAAGTAGAGCATAATACACATTTCTCAGCAATAACAAAAGTAAAACATAACACACAGTTTTTAGCAATAACAGTATAAAATTTATGTGCTTTGCAGAAAAAGAAATTACTTCAAAGGTAATATAACCAAAAATGCTACAAAACAAAGAATGTGCTCTGAGTGGGCTCTTCGAACGACTAAGGAAAGTTTCATATAAACACTAACCTTGGTTCTTTGGTCAGCATGTACGAAGCTAAAGAAATATAACAAATATTTACATTGCTAGGAAGATTTAGCAGTAGTGGGCATGAACTTTCCTTTGGAAATACACTAAATCATCTCAATCTGATGTTGTTAATCTTCATTCATTCCTTACTGATGGGTGTCGGTTCTGTCTTCGGAACTGAGTCAGCCATTATAACAAGCTTGCACCAGCCCAAAAACTCTTGAGTTAAGCTTTTACCCATAGTGGTCCTCTCCATATTAGCTCAGATCTCGTTTGCCATGTACGAAACAAGACGTGTCAGGCTAGCTCTCAGCTAAGTCAGTTAAAACTTTTCAATACTATTTTAAATTGTTTATTGCCTTTCATAAAACCTTTATTTTCTCTGTATTTAATCACATAATCTTGTGTATCTGCATGTCTCTCTCCCTTTTTTCTGCCTTTTCTACCAAGTTTGGTACTCTTTGTACCATTGCTGGTACAGGCCTTTCCCTTATCCCTTAGGTATTTCTCTTACCATTGTTGGTAATCCTTTTCCTATCTTTTCCTCTATTAAAAAAAAAACGTTCCTGTCTGTCCTGCGTGACTGTATTTTTTCATTACTGCCTATATGACTTTGATATGTCGGATAAAAAAGGAACCACGGGCTTCAAACGCTGTGATCAGTGTGATAGAAAAATACCCAATGTGTATAATCATACATCCTCTGTGTATTGCCTAGGGGTACCTCACCTTTCTGTTAAACCCCCTTGTGAAATCTGCAAAAGCTTCAGCTCCCGTAAGTTAGCGGAGTGTAAGAACAAGTTAATGCTGAAAGGTCTACTGAAATCTCCTTTCGTGAAGGCTATCTCTGTGTTGGAGGGCTCACCCCCTCCTAAGACAGAACATAAAAAGAGGAGCAAATCCTTACCCTCCTCTCCTCATGACACTGAAAGTAAACAGTCAAAACTGAGACTAAAGATCATTAAATTGGCAATATCCTCAGCTCTGGGGCCTAAACGTTTGACCTCGGCAATTACTTTGGTTCCAAGACAACAACCAGCTTCGGTGCCATCTTCTTCTTTGGCACCTATGTCCGCACCGACCACGGCTCCAACAATTTCTACAGCAATGGCACCAATCCACCTTTCGGCACCAAAAATAGTTGTCCCAGATCCAGTCACATCCCCCCTCCCTGTACTTCATATTGGTCTTTTGACCTCAGTGCTGAAAGGTGAAATCACTCCTCGGACCAGATATTCCCCCTTGGTGGACCCATTTGTTGGCCAGCAAAACAGACCCTTTTTGAGAACCCTACTTCCCCTTCAGGGATGTCCACCTGCTCCTCCAAGAGCCTTTCAGAACTTAACACTAACGCCTTAGTGAGGCTCGTGGAACAGCTCTTGGCGGCCAGAAGACTATCAACTGCATCCATACCCTTCCTCCCACCCAGAGCTGAGGGATCTTCTCCAAGGACTCCACAGTATTTTCCTCCTTTGACCTCCTTGCAGGTTTTGGAGCATTCATCACCAACGCCAATCCCAGTTCCAACTTCTTTGGTATCGGTGATAGATCTTACTATGGTACCGGAACCTACCCTTTGGCCTTTGACTCTCGCAGGGCTGGGCCACCCTCAGGACTGAGACTGGTCTGTCAGCACCATATTCCCTGGTACAGCATCTCCTTTTCGCACATCTGCCATGGTTCCGGTTGATTTGACAGAGCCGTCTCCTCCTGTGGCTCTCTCCCTGGCAACAGGTTCTTCAGAGCGGGGTGTGACCCCTTGTCCCGAGGTTGTCTTTCTCGGTTCTGGGGTCCCACCCCTCTTTGGGAGGACCTGCTTTCCAGGTGATGGAGAGGGCACTGGCCTCTGCAGCTCTCAGTTGGTCCCTCCGGCGCCGGAGATCCACCCTTTCCCATGTTCTGAGCCACAGCCAATGCAGCCCACTACTCATGGACACCGGGAACCTCAAGACACCCTTCAGCAAGGTTCCCCTCTGCAGGATCCTCCTTGGATGCTCTCGGCGAGGAGGTTCCTCACAAGAGATCATGCAAGAGGAAGCATGTGGATTCCCCAGAGGAATCTCTGACTGAAGATATGGTCTACGATAAGGGGGAAGGGTCCCCATGGACGCCCCCTGATGATGTCTTCTTTGCAGACATCTTAGAAATCCTGAAGCAGCAGGGTGATTGGAAGTCCACTACCCCTTCCTCTGAGGAGTCCATATTCTTGCAGGCTTTCCGGGCCCAGCCTTCTACCTCCTGGATGACCCCACCTGCAGATGACCTCATCCAGCTCATTGTGCAGTGTGCGTGAAAGAGTCCTGATACCATTAAGCCTATCCCCCGGAGGCCAGACAAAATTCTTTCCCCTCCAGAGAACAACCCACACTGGTCCAAGGGCCTTCCAGTAGATGCTATGGTTGTGGCGGCGGCCACTAAAAAAGAGCTCACTGAGGAGAGCACTAGTGTCCATCCCCCAAACAGGGAGTCTTGGGTGATAGACCTGGGAAGCAGGTGTATTCTTCAGTGACCTTTGCCATCCGGTCCCTGAATTATCTGGCACACTTTACTCAGCTTCAGAGAGACCTAATTTTGGAACTCTCAGAAACCCTGGCAGGAGCAGTCTCTGATGAGGTACAGGACAAAGTTGCCTCACAGCTTGCAACCCCGGAGTCCATCTCTAATTCATCCACGAGGTTGGTTTTCCACTCAACCGAAGGGGTGGCTAGAACAGCAGTTGCAGGCGTTGTTACAGGACGTCATGCCTGGATGCGTCTGTGTGACTTCACAGATCCTTTTAAGTCTTCCTTCCTAAATGCCCCCATAAAGGCCTCCTCTCTTTTTGTCCCAAAAATAAAAGATACTTTAGACAGGTGGGAAAATGATGGTAAGACCTTGTCTGCCATAGGCATACTTTTTCCACATCTCAACAACCCTTTTCCAGGAATCAGAGGAGTGGAAAGATGTGGTACAAAAAATCCCAAGGTCCTTTCCATAACACACGTGGTGAGTTTCCCCCCCCCCGGGGTAGAAGGAGGAGCTCATCTGGAAGCTGCCCCTTCAGAGCATAGGGGGTCCACATAACCAGGGGTCCAGAGATTCTTTCTCTGGACAGCCCTATCAGTGCTCCTGAAGAGATGCCTGATTGCTTGCCTTGGAAGCAGTCGGGGGTTGTTTCTCTCTGCACTACCTTGCATGGCAAAAAAATAACCTCAGACTCTTGGATGTAGACGATAATTACCAGAGGTTATCACATTCCCTTCAATACTCGCCCAAGGCCTTTAAGGCATATTCCCAACATCCCACACAGTCAAAGGGAATCAGCAGCTCTAGAAATCCAAAAGCTGCTTCAAAAAGGAGTCATCCAAACAGTCTCTCCAGACCAAATAGAATCCATTTTTTACTCAGGGTTCTTTTTAGTGCCAAAGAAAACAGGGGACTGGAGACCAATTCTGAACCTCAGCATCCTAAACAAATTCATCCAACAAGCAAAATTCAAGATAGTCACGATACAGTCTGTACTCCCCTTCCTGGGCAGAGATGATTGGATGTGCTCTGTAGATCTTCAGGATGTGTATTACCAGATAAAAATGGACAAACACTCCAGAAGATTTCTCCAGTTCTGGCTGGGAGCCAATCATTACCAGTTCCGAGCACTTTCCTTTGATCTCTCTACAGCCCCCACAGTGTTCACCAAATGAACTTGAGACTGCAAGGATTCCGGGTGTTTCCATATCTAGATGATTGGCTCCTCATGAAGCCAGAAGAGAACCTATGGAGTCGACCTTTCTCCCCTTCTCAGCCCAAAGCCATAGTGACCATGGATGCCTTCCTGATCGGGTGGGGAGGGCACTATCAGGGAAAGACTGTCCAAAGCATTTGGTCATCCATAGAGGCCAATCTGCATATCAGTGTTCTAGGACTGAGGGTAGTGCTTCTAGCGTTGCAAACATTTCAATCTGTTCTCCCTTCAGGAACAATTGCCATCCTGCCTGACAACATGTCAGTAGTCTGGTACATTAACAAACAAGGCAGAACCAAGCCCTACCCATTGTGTCAAGAGACTATGAGAATTTGGCAATGGGTGATAGCTTTCAACCACTTTCTGATAGCAATGCACATTCCTGGGTATTCCAACGTAATTGCAGATAAGTTGAGCAGATGCAATCTTCTGCCTCATGAGTGGTCCCTCAATACTGTCATAGCGAAGAAAATATTCAGTCGCTGGGGCCAGCCTTGCTGTGATCTGTTCACATCCCCCACAAATCACAAATGCAACAGATACTTTGCTCTAATTCCCTTAGAGGGGGAGTCCCCAACAAATGCTCTTGTTCACAATTTGCCTATGGGACTTCTTTATGCTTACCCACCATTCCCACTGATTCCCCAATTCTTGATGAATGCTCACCGATTGAGAAGCAGGGTAATCCTCCTTGCACCCTACTGGCCATGACAAATTTGGTTCCTCTTCCTTTGGGCTCACCTACTAAAGCAACATTGGATTCTGGATCCAATTCTGGCACTACTATCGAACCTCAAGCTGACAGCTTGGTTCCTCCACTTCCAGTGATTCCTCTCCTGTCTGTCACATTCTTCTGGCTTCCCATAAACCATCCACCAGGAAACTTTATCTCAGCAAATGAAAGAGATTCATAATTTTTCTTGCAAAAAATTAATAAATCCTTTTTTGGCACAGCTATCAATGGTTTTAGATTATCTGTCTAATCTCCTTCATTCTGGAGCTGCAGCTTCTTCCATTGGAGTACACCTGGCAGCAATTTCTAAATTCCACAGTGGTTTTGAAGGCTCCTCCTTAATCTCTCACCATCTCTGTAAAACCTTTGTGAAGGAGTTTTACATATCAGACCCCCTTCAAACAATCGATTGAGCCATAGAATTTGACACTGGTTCTACAAGCCTTGACTTTCCCTCGTTTTGAATCTGCCGCCATTTGTGACTTAAATTTTTTTATCCTGGAAAACCTTATTCTTGGTGGCCATTACTTCAGCTAGACATATTTCTGAGTTACAAGCCTTATGTATAAAATGTCCCTACATGGTCTTCCATAAGGACAGAGTATCACTACGGACTAATCCCTCCTTTTCACCTAAGGTTGTTTCTGATTTGACTATTAATCAAACAATTGATCTACCATTCTTAAATTTCTCTAATAAAGGAGAATATTCATTGCATTTGCTTGATGTGCACAGTCCTTTCCTTATGTGCAAATTCGATCTGAGGTGATATGGAGAGGGGCACTATGGGTAAAAGCTTAGCTCAAGAGTTTTTTGGCCGGCGCGAGGTTGTTATAATGGCTGACTCGGTTCCGAGGACTGAACCGACACCATCAATAATGAATGAATGAAGATCAACACTACAGATGGAACATTATAGCAAGAACATAAGTTCTTTTTATACTGTGTGGAGTCTTGAATGCATGAAAGAATGTAAACAGCAATGCCCAAAACCAGAGTCTGAAGTGCAAAGAATTTTTAACACAAAAATTATACGGACTAAATGCAGGAGTCTGTGTGCTTGATCAAAATAAAATAAAATAAAAAGACTGTTATATGCACTTCATTTATTTGAATGCCAAGTAAGAATCTTAACTTAATAAACTGAACCATTCTAAGCATTAACTATGCTATCAATGTCCACTTCCCCAAATAATGTAAATAGTACCTGGAAGTCTCATAAAGAAAATGGAAAGGCATTCATAATTATCTACTTTTTGTAACTCTCCAAGCGTAGAGTTGCTGACTAAGGAGGAAACAGGCCAGTGAGAGTTATATCAACACCTAAAAGCCCCACCCCATCACAGTCATTGGAATATATTTGATATACCATTTCACCAAGACATCTCATTCCTACAAATCCTGCACAAGACAAAGCACATTCAGTTAGCCAGGTCATAGAGGTGCAGGCTCACTGTCTAATGCTACCCTTGTTGACTGGCACAAGAACATTTAAGATCTGATGAAGACAACTATGAAAGCAGGTTGGTAGTCATTCTTTGCCATTTTCTCCCTAACCCATCCAGTCCATCTGATCTTTTGCAAAACAGTGACCCTTCTCACTCAAGAAATACTTTACCTGCTGAGAATGCTTGAAAATAAACCAATCTCAACCTTGAGAGTTAAAATATATTAATTTTACTTTTCTGTGCCTTTAAGTACAGAATTAGGAGCCAGCAAATTCTTCTTTTCTGTAACAACTGAACAGGGAAGTCATTTTCAAAAAAAAATGTACACAACAGGGTGGGCACAAATTTCAAAATGTGTATACTAAATGAATTATAATTTAGCCAATGCCACCCTAAGGATCCTTTCTTTTTTGTAAAGAAGACGTGAATTTGACGGTTACTGTCTCAATATTGCACCACCCAGTGGAGATGGAGCAAGAGCTCTGTGGGTTTGTTCTATACGTATTTTAGCAGTTAAGTGGAGACCTAACATTATTGGAAACCCAACTTACAAAAACTATATTAGCTTTTTTCTCACAGCCTTCCTGTTAGCTAAAAATACAGATATCATTCCATTGCCTTCTGTATTCTTGTTCATAAACTCAGGCATTCACTTTTTTGTACAAATTCAAGTAAAACCATCATGCATTTCAGCTTCCATAAGCTGGGAACCCACATCACCCAAACAGGGCTCCAGCCTGGATGTGTGATTTGCTAGTTCTGTTGTGACCACTTTAATATCTGCTACTTGCCACTGTATTATAGACTAAATAGCGTTTATTGAACGTATTCATGTATCAACTGTAGCCATAGGTTTCTGTTAAATATGAGCGACTACCATTTTCAGGCAGGCTGCCAGGATGGATTCTTACTGTTGCAGCAAGGAAGTATTTAATCATGCCAGTCTTTTTTTTCCATCTTAATAAGCTATGCAGTGCTCCAATGACTTTCTAAGCTTACCGTTTGTCTGCCTGGTTCCTTTTCAGTTAGCATGTGTACTTTGAAGCTCAGCTAACTAAACTCACAGAGTTAAGCTGGAATATGAGGGCCTGATTGTGATGGTGAGGAAACTATTTCCCTGAAGATAACTTGGGAAGACTCATGAATAGTAGGGTTTAATGTGCATAAGCAAGCAAGCAATTACCCCAAGTCGAAATCATCTCATAAAGACTCTATGGGAAGACCCCACTGGGTTTTCATGGCTTATTACAGAAGTAGATTTGTAGGCCTTTCTTCCACGTAGATACTGCTGCTGCCCAGTTGTTTCCCAGCCAGGTTTCAAGCCCAGGTCTACCAGCTGGTTATAGGTTCATAGGTTCATAGGTTAGTACTAAGCTAACTGCCCTTGCGAGCCATTTTAAGCTTAGCCAATTATCCCTTGTGAGACTCAAACCCTGCACCTTGTGTTTGTAAGGCATACACCTTAACCATTAGGCCACCGTCCCAACCCTTATCCTACACCTTAACCTCTGTGCTATCAGGTTGTGGTTATTGTGCACACTAAGACAGAAAATATAACACATGGAAACATATTAGTGCAGGATATTCTGGTATTAAGCATGTTAACATAAAAGTAATAGATCATTGTAGGCTTATTTGCCTTCAAAGTTTCAACATATTTTTTCAAAAGTAAATTCTGAGTGTTGGCACATAAATGGATTGTGAGCAGTAGTTGGGGACATATTGTTTGGCAGTGAATGGCTTTGGAGGATTACAAGAGAAAATTGCAAAATTTTCTTGGGCAAGTTTTGGTAGGCAAGTATAACTGACAAAAGTGCTGTTGCTGCTAGGATATAACCCCACTTTACAGTTCTCAACAGAGAACCCCACTTTACAGTTCTCAACAGCAGGAAAAGAAGCTAGGGTTCATAATTTTGGCCACAGCAAAAAGGCTATCATGAAAAATAGGAAGTCTGTAAACCAGCTAGAAGCCTAAATGATGACAGAGATTGCAAATGAAATTAGTAAAAGGAAGGGGAAAGGCTCAGTGACAGAGCTAAGCTGAAGTAGCAGGAACAACTGGGTTAGTAAACTAATTAATTAGAAGAACTAAGCCCTTCAATAATAGTAGTTAATGCTTCAGTATTTAAACCTAAGTAGAGGGGTAGGGATGAAACAGGCCCCAAGTTGTTATCAGGGAGAATGTGAAGAGTCCTAGTGGTCTTCGGAACTATGGTATTGTGTGCAGCATCTAGAGATGAACTGCAAAGGTACTTGGGTGTTTAGAGTCAGGGAACTCAAACTGAAGTGTAGGGAGAGAGTATTCAATCAAGCACAGTGGATCTGATCAGTGTGCCCACCCTGTTGTGTAAATTGCTGTTCTTATGTTGTAAGCAACAATTATAAATTATAGTTGTTTGGCAGTAAAGGTATGTTTATGTCTGATTGATAAAAAAGGAATAGTGAGAATATGTTAAATGTCAAACTGACTAAAATATACATCATTGTATGTCTCTAATCTTCTTAATTTCTTGCCTTATTTTCTTCTTCTTAATTTGTGACTATATGATTTAAATAAAGTTTGTTAAAAATGCAGAGTACTGACTGAAAGATTGAACATTGCTACCATTCACCCACATTATTGCCCAGACACACTGAACAGATTGTCTTTTACTTAGCAGTCATACTATTGGAAACTTACACTTACTCAGTGATGCAGCGGTAGCGTTGTTGCCTCACAGCAAGAGGTTCTGCCGTTCGATTCTCGACTGGAGTGCAGGTAGTGCCTTCTGTGTAGAGTCTGCATGTCCTCCCCGCAGTTGTGTGGGCATTCGAAAGACATGCGTAAATGGGCGTGCCTTCGTTGAAGGTTGAACGTCAAGCTGGCACCTCAGCATTTGTGAAAATCTAGTGCCAATCATTAGCAGACCAGAGTTCCGCTGTGGCGACCCCTAACCGGGAAAAGACAACAACAACTCCCATATTTTTAACATTAAAACAACACATCCAAAGAACTTAGTCAAAAATTTCACTCTCATAAGTTCATAGGCAATTACCACACATGTGATCCAGGAGACCATAGAGGAGCCTAACCCCAGCTGTCACAAAGCGCTGTTTTTTTTAAGTGACTGTGTGAAAGATCACACAGTAGACAAATGGAGGGTGAAGGAATCAAAGCCTGAATTACAACAGCATTTTGTTAACAGCGCATTGTCTTAATCCTCTGTGTTAACTCTCAGACATCCTGTGCATTACCTGACAGACCACACATATTAATTTATTTTCCGCTTGCCACTGAAGCACAGGTCATTCAACTGCATTTCTTCAGTTTCTGGATTTAAAAAACTGTACTACACATATCAACTTCTCTGAAGCTTCATGGAAACTTGTCAAAGAACTGAAACATCTGAATTCAAAGATTTAAGATGTCTTTCATTCTGACTGATTTTGTAAAAAAGGCCAAAAAAAATATTTGAGCAATGTTCTTCATTTTGCAGACAAATAAGCATACAGTACTGAACATTTGTAACCTTAAGGAGGAAAAAACACAAGATTTCTGTCTTGAAAGACACAACTCTAGCTTACTGCAAGGAAAAGAACAAGTTGCCATGTAAATGTGTGTGTGTGTGTGTGTGTGTGTGTGTGTGTGTGTGTGTGTGTGTGTGTGTGTGTGTGTGTGTGTGTGTGTGTGCGTGCGTGTTTGTGAAGAGAGAGAGAGAGAGAGAGCATTTGTTTTTCATTAAAATCTGAGAATTCAGGAATTAATAGATATGTACATTATTAAACAGAAAAATAAACCATAAACCACAAGACTGTGAGATTTTTATCATATTGATCAAAAATGCAGTGGCCTTAGCTATATGGGTTATATCCTGCCAAGGTAAAAAAAAAACACCGAAAGCTTCAGGGTTTTTCAACATGCCTAAACTGTCAAGCAGCTTGAGCTGGACCAATAAAAAGTAAAGTTTGGGTGTGAAGCCCTTCATAGTTTTACTGTCACCGAAAAGTTTGCTCCACTGAGACTTTTGAGGATCGATAGAAGGCTTGTGCTTTACTTGTAGTGAAGATAAATTTCCATTGGAGAAAAAAACTTACATTTTCTTAAATGTATTGATGTTTTATTACTTTCCTCTTCAGGAAAGTTGTTTTAAACCTAAGAGACTTTTGTTTTAATAGACTGTCGAGACTCTAACCTACTTTTAAACGAAACTTTTTTTTTCTGCCAGTTTAAAAGTAATGTTAACTAACTGTTTTTTGTGTCAAAAAGGTAACATTTGTGGACTGGTAGTTTTACTTGCATTTGGTGCTTGTCTTCCCAGGAAAGAGGCACCATTTTGGCTCGACCATATAATAGACTACTGGTCCCACAGTCAGTCCTTCTTCCAGCCACAAAAAGAAAAAGTTAAGCAAATAGCCTTTGCCATCACAGCAGGTTAGCAATTTGCCTCAGCTGCAGGTGGGTGACTCTGCTGTGGCCATTGTTCTACCTCAGACCACTCATCTTTTAACCCGATCCCTCTGTTGTAGCATCTACAGCTACTATGGGCCAGAGGATAGACACGTCCTGTGCAGCTGTTGAATCCACTTGGTGGGCAAGGGAACAGCCACTCGTGTCAGTCCTGGGAGATGGAACAGGTAAGGATTCCCTACTGGGTCAGAATGCTGTGCCCATCCCTGGGGAGGAAGCTGTTGTCATTAATTACACAGCTGGCCCTGTTTTTCCTGTCCCAAGGACTGATAGAATATGTTTTCCAAAGTGGGTAAGGGTTTTAATTCAAGATGTCCCTAGTGCCAAAGAAAGAAAGAAAATCCTTGGAGACCAGTTCTGGAACTTTCTTTCTTAAACTTGTTTGTGATAGTGCCCTAATTCAAAATGATGTCACTTCACAACCTGTTGCTCCTTCTTCTTCTTCTTCTTTCAAGTTTCCTGGTAACACTAGACTTATAAGATGCTTATCGTCACATCTCTATTCATCCAGAGTTCAGTCATTTCTTAATGTTTTGTATGTCTGGATCACATTATCAATTCTCTACTTTAACCTTTGGACTATCTATTGCACCAAGAGTGTTCACAAAAAGTGTCAAGCTCCACTTATAGCATATTGCAGGCTATAGGGTATCCACATTTTTCCATATTTAGGCAACTTGCTTGTCTTTGCAGAGTCTTTTTCGAAGTGTCAGGAATCTTTTGCTTGGGTGAGAGATCGCTTACACAAGCAGGGATTCTGACAGATCAGTCAAAAGTCTTTCTTGAGTCCCTCACACAGGACTGGGTTCCTGGGATGTCAACAAGACACCTTATTTCAAAGAGCTTTTCTTCCCCATGAAAAAAAGATCCTTATTTAGATCTGTTTCTAAAGTTTTTCACTCAGACTTCGGTCATTACAAGAGAATACCTCAGGATTTTGGGTCTCATGGCATCAATGATTCCCGTATGATACCCCTGGCAAGGCTTTATGTGAGAAAGATACAGTGGTATCTGAAATCTCTTTGTTCCCAGCATCAACAACTATCTTTTTACAATCCCAGTGATGGAGCTTGTTAGAATAGAAATCCTTTGGTGGAGATAATAGCTATCCTTAAATTCAGATGTCCCTTTCTCCCTCAATGCTCCAAAGCAGTCAGTCATGACAGACACTACAGACTTGGCTTGAGGGCGGTTTCAGGAGGAATAAAAGTGTAGGGGTGTGGGACTGCAAGGACTGATGCAAGTACATAAATATCTAGTAGATGCTTGCCCTGATCAAGGCACAGAACTCTCTGAACCATCTTTGGCTCCCGGGATCTCTTCAAAGTGGTTTCAGACAATACCACAGTCATGTGGTACATCAACAAGCAAGGGGGAGCCAGATATTACCCTCCTTGCAGACTAGCCATGTCAGCTTGGGATATAGCTTCACAGCCCAATCTCACTCTACAGGCATCCTACGTTCTGTCAGGGCAAAACTGAGTGACAAACAAGCTGAGCAGTTCAAAGCAGATCCTCACAAATGGAAACTAGATCAGGGGGTCTTCCAAAATTTGATCCATTTATGGGGAGTTCCAAAAGTAGACCTTTTTGCCTCCTCCTTCAACAATCGACTGCCAAGATTCTGGTTCAGGACTCTATGCAAGAAGGCCTAGAAGACAGATGCCTTTTTTTTTTCTTTAGACAGGAATGTTCCTGTATACTTTTCCACCCTTTCCATTAATATCCAGGGTACTACTGAAGATTCAGAAGGAATTCACCAAGATCACTGTGGTGACATCATTCTGGCCTAGGTGACTGCGGTTCTACTTTCTTTTGGAAATGGCCAGGGGCAATTACCACAAGCTTCCTCACAGATTGGATCTGCTTCTACAAGAAAAGAGGTGTTTGATACACTCCAGCATCAATCATTTTATACTAACTGCCTGTATGATAAGGTCTTAATTCCTTTTAGGCACCTCTTTACTGAGGATCTGCAACAGTTATTAATAGAAGCAAGACAGCCTGCTACTAGAAAATCATATACTAGCAAATGGTTGTAGCTGGTGCTAGCAATATAACCATTACCCATTCAGGGCTATTTGTTCTCTGGTTTTACAATATTTGTGTGAGTTACTACCCTATGGCCTTTTTTTATTCCTTATCAGGGTTCATTTATCCATCTCTTCAGCAAGTCTGCCCATAGATCCTCCTCTTTCAAGGCAGTCTTATATCAAAATGTTCTTGAAAGGAGTTTTGTATAAGAGGCCACCAAGTAAACCTGTGTCCCCTCATCATCATCGTCATCATTAACCCCATTTTCCCATTTTCTACTTAGGGTCAGGCTGTCGTGTTAACTGCCACCATCTCTGTCTCTCGATTCAATGACACACTCCTATCTTCTTCAACACTCATGCCTGACTGTAAAAGATCTTCTCTCATACAATCCATCCACCTGTTTGCTGGATGCCCTCATTGTTACCTTCTTCATGACTGTCCAAAATCTTCACCAGATTGTGATCTGCTTTTCTGCAAATGTGATCAATCCACTGTAATCTGTTCTCTTTGATCTTTTCTGAAATTAGAGCTACTTTTTCTGCTCTTATGTCCTTATTTCTTCATCTATTCCACAGTGTGCATCCTACCACCCATTTCAGACACTTCATTTCCATCACCTCTAACTTCCTATATACTGTGCCTTTACTGCCCAGGTTTCTTTGCCATACAATGGTACTGGTCAGACCACTGTTTCGTACACCTCATTTTTCATTTTCTTTGGCATTCTTCTGTCATACCTGACACCCCATTCCAGTTGGCTGCAACCCCTCTGATTCTAGCTTTGACCTCTTCATTCAAACTTCGCTTCTCTTCAGTCACCCCTCCCAGAAACCTGAAGCTGTTAATCTGTTCCACTATCTTCCCTTCCATCTCAATTCTCATCTTTTTTCTGATTTCCCTAGTTTGCTGCCATTATCACTGTCTTATCTGTACTTGGTTTCATTCCATGTGCCTTCAGTTTTGCATTCCATTCCCCTGTCCTTTTCTGAAGTTCTTGCACAGTCTGCTTGTAATGCAACATAATTTGCATGCAGCAACTTCATTGATCTCTCCCCACTGACCTGTTTGCTAATATAATCCATCACCAGTATAAACAGCAGTGGGCTCAGAGCTGAACACTGATGCACACCCACTCGCACTGGGAACCCCTCTGTGAGACCAAACACATCATACTTGAGTCATTGGATGTTTGTACATAGCCTGCACTAATTCTACCAGTGTTTCTGAGACTTTGAACCACTGCAGGACTACCCAAATCAACTTGTTTGGGACCTTGTCATATGCTTTCTCCATGTCTAGGAATGCCCAATTGGACTCTTTCCGCATCTCTACCTTCTTCTCAACTATCTGTCTCACTGCAAACATTGTGTCAGTTGTGCTGCATCCAGATCTGAATCCAAACTGCTCATCTTCCATCTTACTTTCAACTACTCTGTGTATTAATTTATCAGTTACCCTCTCCAGAACCTTAATGCAGTGTGACAGGAGTTTGATACCTCTGTACTGCCCACAATTGTGGATGTCCCCTTTGTTCTTGTACACTGGCATGGGTATACTTATTTTAGAGTCATCTGGGATACACCATTCTCTCCACACTGCTATGAGTACCCTCAGGATCCATTTCTCCCCTATTTCACCCAGCATCTTTATCATATCTGCTGTTACCTCATCTGAGCCTGATGCCTTCCTTAACTTAATTTTCCTTAGTGCTATTCTTAGTTCTTCTAGGGTGAGCTCCTCCTCTTCTCTCATTGTAGGTTGTGTCTGGGGCAGTACAGCTTCTGTGGGTTTTTTTTCATTCAGAAGCTGCTGGAAGTACTCCATCCATCTGCCTTTGATGTCCTTGTGGCCCCTCCGTGGGATCTTAATTTTTTTTTTTTTTTTTTTTTTGGAGAAGCTAATACTTTCTCCACTTGAACAAGCTAATTTAACTGACTTGAGGTTCTTAACATGGAAAATAGTTTTACTGATTGTTCTGTCCTCTGTAAAAAGGATATCTGAGTTTCAAGCTCTTATGGTGTGTCAACCATATCTCATTTTCCATAGGGACAGGGTTTATTTGAGAACCAATCCTTCTTTTATGCATAAAGTGGTATCCATGTTTACTTCAAGCCAAACTATCTATCTCCTTGTTTTCTTTACTGACTCTAATAATGAGAGAGAAAGGATACTCAATACCATGGATGTTCACAGACAACCCAGGTACTATCTTAACAAATCTAAATCTCTCAGATCTCTGGATCAGTTGTTTATTTCCTGTGAAGGTAAGAAGAAGAGACAACCTGTGTCAAAACAGACTGTTTCCAAATGGTTGTCTAAGACTATTCCATTTTATCATATTCACCGTAATACTTTGTTTCGTTGAATCTCATTTCACTAAAAAACTAAAAGACAAATTTGAGCACAGTATATATGGCACTGTGTAGAGTACTGTAAGGCAAGTAAAAAGTATATGCCCTTTTCCCCATTGTAGTGGAATTATTATGTATAGTTGGGGGGGGCACATCCCCCCATATTGGGGGTGGGGGCATAGCCCCCCACCTTGTTTGTTTTATATTGTATTTTACCAAAAACTTCATTTTAAACAATGGACATGCATAATTGCAACACCAATGACTAGCTCTCTCCAGAAGACAATATGAACTCAAACTAAATGGGGGGCTGCATCCCCCACACCCCATAACTATATATACTAACTCCAGGATCGCACTACAGTGGTGAAAAGGGCATATACCTTTTACTTGCCTTACAGTACTCCACACATTGCCATATATACTAACTGCAGTTCAGTGAAATGAGATTCAGTGAAATGAGTTTTCAGTAATTTGAGTCTTCAGCAAAGTGGTTGGAGTGAAATGAAATTCAGTGAAATGAGATTCGACGAAACAAAGTAGACCCGGTAATCTACCTATATAGCTAAGGCTATTGCAGCAGTGATCAATATGATGAACATAGTACAGTCATGTAAGGTGAACTTACCATAACAGTAGATATTCAAATGATCACTGCCGCAGTAGCTGCTCTCTTCCTCCATACCCCTTGTTTTTTGGTGTGTTTTTCATTGCAGGGCATGGACATTTATATTTTGTTGTTCCTAGCATAGTCTTTTCAGGGCTCGGCCTCCCTCATTCCGCTGGCAAGAAAGCTCTGAAGGGCTTTGCGCCCAAATTTGTCTTTTAGTTTTTTAGTCAGCTCAGCTCAAGCTGCTTGACTGTTTGGGTGCATGGAAGGTGCCCTGAAGCTTTGGAAGCTGGCCAGCTGTTATATCCTTGGAAGGATCCTACCCATCTATGAGAGAATTAGATGAATGATGAATTTCAGCTCTACTAAATAAAATGAAGCCCAGATATATTAAAATGGCATTGGCAGCCACATGCCTAGTAATAAACAAGTAGGCAGATACCACACCCAATATAAATAAAGCAGTTACAAGCATGAGAAAGCATTTTGCAGACCTATTAATTGGGTCTCTAGACTACGTGGAGATCACAGTCATTCTGCAAAGCTATGTAAAGTCAGCATGAAGTACTGCAGAAGATTAACATGAATTATTGACAAATTAATGGAATAAATCAGGAATGTTTATCAGCACTGTTTGGATGCATACTGTGGTGCAGTACATAGTGTAATCAGTATCAGTGACATTTTTTGGTTAGAAAAGTTTATGATTAAACGTAAGAATGTTACATTTACATTCGAAACTGGTGCAGAATTCAATACATTGTCTAAATCAATGTTTAATGTATTGAATTTGTCTAATAATATATACAGTTCTCTGAGCATTATTTTGACATATTCAGGGCACACACTGAAGCATGTGGGTTAGCTTTGCCTTGTATGTGAGAACAAGTGTAGAAAATATAAACTGATATTCCAAGCCGCGTCTTTGAAAACCACTTAAACCAAAGAAAGATAATACTGGGCAGTAATGTTTGTGTGACAGATGGTATGGATAAAAGGATTTGCAGTAGTATAATGATATACTGCCTAGTACAATTGGCAGCAGAAATAACGTCAGTGGTCAGAAGTGTAAGTGTGATAATATTGTAGAGGTATTGAGACAATATGCAAAATAGCAGCAAGGACAATTCACACATTAATACTTTATCCTGTGATACTTTTTATATTTGTGAATATCTGTGAAGGTCAACAAGTTGTGAAAAGAACAGTTAAGAGGACTGAATATGGCTATCAGATGCAATAATAGAATAACTGTTATGAACTTTTCACAAAACATTAAGTAACATGCTAAAGTTATATCTAAAGTTACCAATGTTGTCTTAGAGAGGCATGCTGACTTCTTCATTGGTTTGGGTCATTTGCAGGGACAGTATTATATCACCATTGCCCTTGAGGCAATGTCAGTTATAAATATTTCAAGAAGAGTTTGTCTGCAGGAATTAAGAGAGTGGACTCTACATGAGTCATTGGTAAATAAACTAAGTTGAATGAATAGCTAAGCAGCATTAGAATACCATGAAACAGGACAAGTATAGAATATGTATAAATCCTTAAAACTTAAACAGATCAACAATGGGAATTATTCATTTCAAAGGATTAAAGGGTTGTTTCAACATTGCCTAATGCTAAATTCTTCTCTGTGCTTGATGATAACCAATGGTATTGGCACTTGTGGTCTGACTATGGAAAACCGTATCTGTTTTACATTTGTTAACTAGATATTTGAACTGGTCCAAGGATCCTTTTCAGTTACAACCCAAGCCTGAGGGCCAGGACAATACTAAAACATACACAGAAAAGCAATATTACACTATGTATATGTGTATATGGATCTAGGATGTTTGCTCGAGTGTGCAAACGACCGAAACCCAAATGGCCGGGGATACTTACGCGAAAGTGCTTTTCACGGAAGAAGCACTTTCACGTAAGTATGCCTGTTGCTGCGGCTGTACTACGGTGCGGGTAAGGGAAATTCCCCTTTTCCCCACTGTAGTGCGGTCTCGGAAGGAGAATATTAAAGTAGGGGGGTGGGGGCACAGCCCCCCACATGGTGTGTGCAGGGGGGGGGTGAACCCCCCTGGCTAAAATGTAAATGTAGTGTTTTATTTTTTTTTTTTGTAACACGCTTTAACGAAAGTGCTTTTTCGATAAAAGCGCTTTTGTTAAAGTGTGTTTGGTTATTATGGATTTGGACGTTTGCTCACTCGAGCATATATATATATATATATATATATATATATATATATATATATATATATATGTACATTTACTAAGGAAATACTAAGGAACTATTACTATGAATGCAAGCGCTTTACACTAGTTAATATAATATTAACAATGACAATTAGCATTCATAAATTAGGTAAGAGGTAGCACCAATAGATAGTACATTTACTTAGATTTCGGATAGTAGCAAGATTTGGGGAAATTCATGTACCCTTCCAGTTAGTGGATTAATAGCAATGACAGTAGTAAGGTGAATAGCATATTATGTTTGAAAATGCAGGACTATTACCTATCATTTTGGAATCTATAGAGGGATATTCATTTTTGAGATGCTTTTTTATCTGCAATTTAAAGCTGACAAGCTCTTTTAGATGTCTAATTTCTTCTGGGATTTTATTTCAGTGGGGGGGCAAATTTTGAAAAAGCTTTTGTTGTTGTGGCTAATTTTTAGGGGGGTCTAGTTGCCTTTGTAAAGTGGTAGTTGGCAAAGCAATGTAAGAAGGGTCTAAGATGGTAAGTGAAGGAGCATACCTAATATGTTGGGCAATGCCAAATAATATAGTAATAGCCCTTTTTGGAATTTATAATGATTTTTTTTTCTTAGCTAGCCAATTCCAGAGTAGTGTGAAGTCAAGATATAGATTAGTGGAGATTTCATTGGCTGTTTTCATATGCCTAGAAATTACATCATCATCTTCATAGATTAGGCAATCTAAAGTCGGTAGTTCCCAAGAGAAGTCATTAATGAACAAAGGAAAGAGGAGTGGACCTAGAACTGATCCTTTATGGGACACGGCAACAGATATTTCCATTAGTTGAGGATTTCTCTCACAATATATAATGAAGGCTCTGTTAGATAGTCTTGAAACCAATGAACAACCTCTGTGGATTAGCCACATTCTGATAGCTTATTTATCAGCAGCTTATGACATGCAGTTTGAAAAGCTCTTCTTAGATCACGAAATAGTGCACTTGTCATTAAACTTTGATGCATATTGTTAAATAGCTTGCTTGTAAGAGTGTAAAATGTGGTATGGGTGCTATAATTGGGCCAGAACGCATGCTGTTCATCTGTTAAAATGTCATATTCAGAGATAACTCCTGTATTTGTCCATAAATAATTTTCTAAAGTGTTTTTGCTATAGGCTGGAAATCTGAAGGCTTTAGAGGGCACTGAATTTAGTAAAAGAGACAATTATTGCACGTTGAAAACTGGAGGGAACAGATTTAGTTGTAAGGGGATAAATTGAAAATGAAAGTGAGAGTTTAGCTTAGGAACTGGCAGCCCATGGCAAGGATATCATGGTATAATGAGTGAAAGAAAGGGTTGTAAGAGTACTGTATCTTTTCATTATATCTTGAACTTTGTACTTATTGCTGCTTTTAAAGTAGAAAGGGGAATAGTCTAGAAGTTTGTAAAGAGGTGTGTAAAGTGTTATAGTTGGTGCATACGTAAAGTGTTTGCCATTGTGTAGGAAGATAGGATATATTTTTGCCAATTACATAGATCATGGTGGAGGGAAGTCTGTAAGAGGAGGGGTTTGTTGGAACAGTATTACTGCTACAGATGGATTTTATAAAGTTACAGAATTGTTTTGGGTGTCTGATATTCTTGGCTTGCTGTTGCCTTAAGTATTCAGCTTTTGCACTTTTTGAAGCATTTCTATTTTTTTGCCTTAATAGAAGAAATCCACTGAGTTTAGTGATGTTTGTATTGTCAGCTTTCCAACATTTTCATGTTAGATCATTGTTTTTAATTTGATTGATCACTTCCATATTAAGCCAGGGGGCTGGCTTTCCCTGACATCTGATTTTATTCAAAGGGTAGAATTTATCTTGAGTAAGTACTACCAAATTAGAGAAAGTAGATAAGGCAAAGGTAGTGTCTGAGCACAGGTAAAGAGTCCTGTCCAGTCTATGTGCTGAAGTTTATTAAGCAGGATTTCAGCAGTGCTGAGAAATTCCTAGTGAAAGTAATCACTGGGAAGAGCTTGGGTGCTCTGAAAGACCATGTTGAGAGAGAGAGGGGCTATGGCCACTCATACAGCTTGCAAAAAACATCAGAGAAGAGAGACTTTTCTGGTATATTAGTAATAAGGATATTAAGAACTGCACTACTTGTATTATGTTACCCAACATAAAGCAAACTAGCACTGCTGATGTGGTTATGTTACATAAAATCTTTTATAGTAAATCAGTATTAAATAAGTTAACTATAATTATCTTTTTATAAAAACTGCCCTCTTTCACTAAAATGCTTGCAGTCAAGATAATAGAACATTAACCTAATAATTAGTAACCCACTATTTTCCTTCCCTGTACCAGGACCTCTCTCTCTCCTTAATTTTCCTTGTCTATACCAACATCCCTATCTCCCTCCCATCTCTCTCCCCCTCCTTTTATACTACCTTTAGTCTCACACATATTGTAACCTATGTCATTTATAATATCTTTCCATTGGCATAATCATACTTATCTTCCACGATAACTTTGAAAATAACAAAGTAACCTGTTAAACTGTGGCTTTATGACTACACTAATACAAAAAACAACTACTTTAGTATGCTCAATGCAACTTTACTTACACAGTTTGTAAATATACATATAACTTTACAAAATATAATTCATACCAACGGGATGTTGATAGTTACATATGCAGCGTGAGCTATTACAATTTGAATGTAATTGTTTCCTTAGTAATATACACCTAAATGCTGATGTCAGTAATTTTTTGTATGTGTTTTAATGTGTTGCAATTATCATATATCAGTGGGAAGCTTTTCTCTCTGAGCTTCTACTGAACAGGAACTTTTTTTGCTCTATTGCACTGCCCCAGTGATCAAACTGAAATAAATAGATTCATAAATAAGCAAACAAATAAATGAAGCCAGCTGTAAGCTGTGCACATGCCGTACCTCTCTGGTAATAGAATGTAAGATGATTCAGTCCACCTGTTCAACGTCTGGGACTTAGCCACTGACTCGGCAGGTTGGTAGTAGATATTCATATTGCTATGCTCTAAATGGAATTTCCAGATTTCCTTCTGCTGGCATCACTGGAAAATGGCTCCAAGCTGTTCAACATTTTCTGTGTGTGTGTGTGTGTGTGTGTGTGTGTGTGTGTGTGTGTGTGTGTGTGTGTGTGTGTGTGTTTTAATCAAAACATCTCAGCTTTCAGTTAACTTCCTCTTTTTTTAAGGTTTGTACTTTTATAGGTGCATAGGTGTTTACTAATCTAATGACCACAAGGGCCTTTTTAAGCCTAGCCACGTATCCCAAATCTTTGGCAAGCTCTGGTACCCTTGATAAGTGTAAGCAGGGGCTTGGGATGTGGAACATTTACAAGCAGTGCCTGGGAGATGAACTATTTATTTACAGGCTGTCTGTGTTCATTAGAGACATAGGTGCTAAACCAGGGAGGAATTTTGTGTTTCCCATCCAATTGTCCAAGTTACACTTGAATTGGGTTAGGGAGGAACTCTGTTTCAAATGGATGGGGAACCTGTTTCAGAGAAGAGATAATCTCTGGGATACATACCCGTCTCTCCAGCAAATCCTAGTTATATCACAGACAAGGTTTATGTCTTTAGAATGGGTAATTCTGGTGCTGTTTGTTTTGTGGATATGTGGTAGCATTTTTTAATTTTGTTTAGGGCTATATTTACTTATGTCTCCTCCCTATATAATAGTTTTTTCTGGTAAGCTCTTACCTGTGGTAGATATTTAAGACTGTTGAGTCTAGCTACAATTCTTGATTATTCTTTTTCTAGTTATTGTGGTTTATCCATTTGTTAAGCAATTGAAAATATCAGTTTCAATAAATGTGCAATGTGCGGTGATAAACTTCCTCAGCATGTCTGTCATGCTGTATTTTGTGACTTGTTTGTGGACTCAGCATTTGATAGCTGAAAGATAAATTTGTGCTAATTTTAACAAATGGACCTTAAGGGACAGCTGCCACAAGATACTAATAAAATGGTTGTTGAATAACAGCAGGACTGGGGATGGGGAAGCCTTCTTCAACTTCAACAAAGCTTTAATGACCCAGGTATAAATCCAGATGTAAAAGGAGCCATGAAAGGTAAAGATTCTTTTTCGTCTTCAGCTGAGAGTGTCTTCTCAGGTAATTTCTGAAACTGAGCCAACTATGCTGGATAAAAATAGGCTGTTTCAACCTCTTCAGCCAAATAAACACAGACGTTTGTCTCCTCTTTCTAATCTTGAGATAGTTAGGATGCATTTCTCCAGGCTCCTTCCCATACATCCATTCATTTTATGCTCCCATTTGAACCATTACAATGAGCACTGACTCTTCTGAGATGATGGAGGCACTGATGCAGACCAAAGTGAAGATGGGCTCAGTCCTGCCCCCTTCTGTTTCCAGGGAGAACAGAGATTCCATTTTGCATACTGCTTTCATGGCTTTTTCTTTATCAGCCCCTATCTCAAAGTCAGTTGTGCAGGAAACTCGTACCATGCACCTTCAGTTGCCACTGGCATCAACAAATGCCATGGTACAATTGGTCCACAACTGTCTTGTGGTCTCAGCATTACTCCTGTCTTTGGATCCAGATGTTTCACTGATAACTGTGGTGCCAATGGTTCATTCAGTCCTGAACAGCACTGATACTTGTGGTGCTGATGGCTGGTTTGGTCCTCACTCTCAGGGTTGGAGATTTAAGGCCAGTTTTTGTGCTGACTCCTTTGGTGTCATGTTAGCTGCCAACATTATCAGCCTTGGAGCCTTTGATGTCAAGACCTTTGACACTGAGATGGTATTGGGAGGCCCGTCAATGTCAGGAGATGCACTCCAGTCTGCACTGGCCCCATTCAGACACAGTCCATTGTTGCCAATGCTGCCATTGCCTGCAGGTCTTTAGAAGTTGATTCTAACACTAATACTGCATCTCTCAATGCAGAAACATACCCACACTTTGGCTACAGCCGCAGTTTCTAACCAAGTACCATCTCATTCTGAGTCTGCAGCCTCCAGATAATTTAGAACTAGAGGGTTGGAACGTTTCGGGAGACAGCACAGTTACAGATCCTCATTCTTGGATGATTCTGCTTTGCAGAGCCTGAGGAAACAAATGTAAGAAGAAACATGTGGACTCTCCTTTAGAGTCTCCCGTACTGAATACTGACAACAGGGATGTGGTGGTTCCCCTCCTCTCTCAATGACCCTAAGTTTGGAGAAATTCTTGAACTGATAGGAAAGAAGGGATGTTAGTCATCTCATATACCTTAGTTTTCAGAGAAGGCTTTCCATTCTCTTATCACAACTTCCTGGGTGGTGCCCCTGAAGAACTCTCTTATTTCCTTGGCCATCCAGGAAAATTGATAGGACCCTGATGTGGTAATTCCAATTCCAAGAAGGCTGGACTACATCATATGACAAAATCTAGAAAGGAACTGCCTTCTAAAGGTATCTGTTGTTGATTTCATTGATGCCAACCCCTCAATGTCTAGTGATCAACCCCCCCCCCCCACACACACACACACACAAGGAAAATAATGTTATGGGTCATACAAGAAGCATGAATATAGACTTCCACATTTACACTTAAGCAAGTTAGCTATACATCTTGCAAAAACTGTTGTGGGTGGATTGGCAAGGGCAGCAAGTGATGGTGCTACATTTTGGCACCATGTCGAGTTCTGACTAAAAGACATCAATGAGAATGTCAAGAAATTCATACCGAATGCCCATTTTAATAGCTCTAACATTTTTAGACTGCATGTGAATGAATAACTCCAAGAGATTGAGTCACTTTCTGGAACCACAGTCTTTGCTAGGAATCAATCAAGTCCTAAGAAGATGTGGTTCAAGCATGGCTCCAAGCAGCAATGGAGCCAATATTCTAGGAGGGGCTGATGGGAGCATGGCTTCTTTCAAAATGGGCATTTGCTGAGTGGTGGATACTGTCAGCAGAATAATGGATTTTGAAATTTTGCATCTGATAGGCAATTTCAGCAGAATCCCTAAAGACTTCCTTGACTATAAGCAGTAAGGGGGATCACTTGTCCTCCAGTTCTTTGTGTCCCAGGTCATCACACAGAACAAATCGATCAGGACTTTATTTACAAAATGTATTAATTCATTCATTCATTTATGTATTTTCTTTTGATCACTGGGAAAGTCTGACTGGGCAAAGTCCTTTATAGCCAAGGCCTGAGGAGATAAGCTTCACATTACATGCATTTGCGTAGGCAAAGGTATTGCATGCTTACAACAAAAATATACTATATAACATTGAGGTATATATAATTTAACAGTTAATCACCATGTTGTTATCTATGTAGAACTTAAAGCACATTGAAGCCTCACATAATCTATAGAACATTCAGCGTTATTTTGCAGTATATGTATGTAAGTATGTATCTAGTCACAATGTTCCAGGCAGCTGATGAGGCATATGCATACTTTGTCTAAATAGTTATTCACTGTAAACAGGAGATAAATATGGATTTTATTGTATATGTTTGATTTGGCTGCATAAAGAGGATGACTTAGTATCGGGGGTTATTACAAGAAGAGGACTGTTTTGTCAATAGGTCTGATTTCACTGGGCTATTAAATTATAGATGGGATAAGATTATAACATGGATAGGGCTTAGTAATGAGGGTGTTACAAGTACATTTTGTTGGTAAGTACATTTTCAGTGAGATTTTAAAGTGTAGATGAGATTATATATTTATGACATCTGTTGCAGAAGAGTTCTATTTATTTATTTGACATTTGTTGACTGGGTTAGTCCAACTGGGACAAAGACGGATTTATGAACATCTGTTAGCAGTAAGGAAAAGAGAACAAAATAATGCCTTGGCTAGACATGCTGTTGTTTGCATTAGTTTTAAGACATTTGTTTTTTCAGTGTTGGATAGTGTCAGTTCAGATATGTTTTCAGGGGACTATAAGACGTGGTTAGAATGCAAAGAAAGCGTATGGCAAATACGGTTAGGTGCTGATAGTGCGCCAGGTCTTAATGACATTATTAACATAAAATGCTTTTTACAATATATGTAAATTATTTCATGTAAATATTTTATTTAAACATTTAAATATTTTTCAGAAAGTTTGTGTACAGAATATATGTATATATATATATATATATATATATATATATATATATATATATATATATATATATTGTTTTATTTTATTTAGTATTAGTAATGTTTGAAGTTTAATTAATCATGTGACTAATCAATTAATTATTTAAGTGTGTTTGTGAGGGTAGATGGATGTTTTTCTGAGGAAATTCACAGTCATTAAAGTGAATGAAAACTAAGTTACAAAGTCCGTGCTTTCGTGGGACGTGGTGTTGGTTTCAACTTTCGTTTTATGCTACACAATTAATTTAACATACAATTAATTTAACATAAGATGAACCAAAAAAATTGCATAAACATAAGAAATAGTAAGTTAGTAAAATATAAATCTTTCAGCATGAGGAGATGAACAACAAAACAATAAAGATAGACATTAACTTTTGAAAAAATAAATAGAAAAGTTAGCCTGGCTGTGAGTAGGAAAAGAGTAGGTGTAGTGAATAAGGACTTAAAAGAGTACAGCTTAGAAGGAGAGAGTAAGGAAAGATGAGTAGCAGTGTTGTAAAAGAGAGAGATAAGGAAAAAGGTAGAATTACCAAAAAAAAATAGAAGCCTGAATAGAGAGTTGATGTTCCGACCCGCTAATGATTGACAGTAGATTTTGACGAACGCTGAGGAAGCCTGAATAGAGAGTAGGATAACATTAAGGAGATGAGTCAACCAGGAGGAAGATAGTAAAAACAAAATCTATTTTCCTTAAAGTGTGTTTTTACTGCCTTCCTGAAAAGGGATTTGGATTTAATGTAATGGATTTCTAAAAGTAGTTTATTCCATTTTTCAGCAGGGTAACAGCTAAAGAGATTTTTTCCTATATTGGTTTTAGGCTTGTGAATAGTTAGGAGATATTGTTCAGAGCTTCGCAGGGTTCTAATAGGCATGTAGAGGGAGATGATAGATGAAATACTGAGGCAGAAAGTGGGTAGATAAAGAATAGAATGAATTATTTGAAGTTGGGAGAAGGAGGTTATGAGGGAATTTTAACCAGTTCAGTTTTTTTAGTGCTAAGCAGTGATCCGTGGAATATGGAAGTTTGGCTGCAAATTTAGCTATCTTGTTTTAAGTGGACTCAAGTTTTGAAATAAGTCTGGATTTTAAATTGGTGAGAATTTGAGACCCATAGAGAAGTGTTGGTAATAGGTAGGCATGTGAAAGAGATCTTTTAGCAGTACTAGAGAGAAAACTTTTGTATATATAGTTTAGCAATGTGTACAGGGTAGGTGTATATCACATAATCGAAATCCCAAAATATCGAACACCGTAAGCTTGAACTTGGAATTTCAAAATGTGATATAATCGAAAGCTCAGAACAGCAAATTTTTTCTCAGGGAAAAAAATTGCTGTTCCGAGAAACACACACACAACACAAGCACACCAAAAAAAGTAATCCACACATATACACTTAAAATCCTACTTCTAACCCCACACTAAACCATGCATACACTACTGTCTATCCACTTACTTTAACCCAAACCCTAACCCTAAGGTCCGCAACTATTGCACACTCACCTTACCCGCTCCCTAACCCTAAGGTCCCTAACTATCGCACACTCACCTTACCTGCTGCCTAACCCTAAGGCCCCTAACTATCACACACTCACCTTACCCGCTCCCTAACCCTAAGGAACCTAACTATCCCATTCCCACACTCACCTTAACCCCGTCTGTTCGCACACTTGCCTTAACCCGGTCCGTAACCTTCACACCACAGTGGAGAAAATAAAGCGGCAGAAACAGCCCACTGAATTCTTTCCCTAGGAAAGAAGTCAATTTTCTGCAGCTTCGCTATTTTCAGTGTTCGCTGTTTTGAGTTCAATATTATAACATTCAGTGTTTTACTACTTCGATGTTATGATATAAAGCCATACAGAGTCACCACCATTATGATTTTTAGATTTTTGAATGAGTAGAAATAGTTGCTTCAGTGACCACATTTCTCTGTGAGGACTGTGAGACCTTTTCAGACTCTGACAAGGCCACTGTCCCTTCCTTTAAGCAGTGTGCCACCCAATCAAGAGAGGTCCGAAAAAGAGGTTATCAGTTTTCTAAAAAAAGAGAGCCACCCAACAGGTTCCACCAGATCAGAAGGGATCCAGGTATTTATTCAGGATTCATTTTCATTCTGAAGAAAACAAAGGACCTTAGAACCATCTTAAGTTTATGTTGTCTAAATCAGTACATCCGACATGTTCATCATTAGATCACTGTTCCAGTAGTCTAAGCTAAATGGGTTATATCCTGCCAAGGATATGACAACCAGCCAGCTTCCAAAACATAAGGGTCCCTTCCACATGCTTTAACTGCTCAACAGCTTGAGAAGAGTGGTATCAATTCAATGATTAGGATGACAAACCTTCAGGACTTTCCTGCTATTGAAGTGTGCTCTTCCCTGTGGAATTCAGGTGATCAGTGGTCGGCTAGCTCTTCTCAAAGACTGAGTAGATAAGTACATTGTTGGGCAATATGTTCTACTTTATCAATTCTTGTGAAGAAAGGTTTAACTTTAATTTCAGAAATTATTGCTAAAAGCTAGGACTGGTATTTTTAGTGGTCGTCACTATACATTTCACCTTAAAACATACATTTTTAGTTACTGTTCTTTGCTGGGGACTTTCTTTCAAATTACTATTTTTTATGAGAAAACGTTTTACTATTCTGCCAAAAGTTTTAGCTAGAAGCTAGGAATGGTGGTTTTGGTGGTTGTCACTAAGTCATTTTACTTCAAAACTTAATTTTTCAGTCAGGTTGTACCACTAACTGTCCAAGGCTTCACTTTTTGGTTGAGACATGGACCAGGATTCAGGCTCTTTAGTTCTTCTCTTCCTCATCCTTAAAAATAAAGTAGTTGTATGAGTGCCTTCAGTCTTGAAGCCAGCTTCCTCTTTGCCTCAGGTGCCTATGAGTGACTCTGCTGAGGTCATTTCTGGTACCTCAGACCACTCTTTGCTTTCTTTCAGTCCCTCTGGTGTTGCTCCTTGAGAAGGACAGATAGGCACACTTTCTGCAGCTGTTTGGTTGTCCTCCTTCAGCAAGGGAGAGCCACACTTGTTATCAGTGAAGGAAGCAGATGATGCTCTACCAAGAGGCCACTTGAGAAGCTTGATCCCTGGAGAAGAGACAGTTCTTCAGGTCAGTCTTTTTTCTGGGTGGTCTCCCAGGAAAACAAAACCTAAAGTTAGGCAATTTTTTCTCCACTATCACATATGATGTACATGGAAGACTAGCTAGGTTTTACAAAGGGTTTACTTCAAGTCTTTCAATCTCTTCACTCTTACTCTTCCCTGAATTTAAAAAGAAAAATATTTTCCTCTCTCTCTCTCAGTTTCTGATTTTCAGTCTTTGGGACAGGAATTAGATTTAATTGTATTGCTCAAGTTCCCACCCCACAGGTGGGAGTATATGACAAAGGTTTTCCTCAGATTCTTCTCCTGAAGAGAAGAGGCATAGCTATCTCAACTAGCATCCTGTGTCAGTCCCATAAACTAGAATTTGGCTTGGATGAAGAATGAAGGAGTTATTTCAGTGGGAGCAGAAAAAGAAATACCAGAATCCCAGCAAATATATTATAACTTATTACAGGTGGATTTTCCTCAACCTGCAGCTCCTGTTTTGTCAACATTAAAGGATGCTTTCTTTGGCAGCCAGACATCTGCATGACAGTCAATCACTTGCTCCTGAGCAGTGTGATGAATTCTATAAGGTTCCTAAGACCCACAGATTTCTTTCTTTTTTAATCCCTAGATCCAACCCTGTAGAGATTTTTCTTACAAAACCATCTTCTGCCAAACATTTTTTGACAGATAACCCTATTCCTTCTTACCAAAGATGAGAAAGTCTTTGATAGGTTTGGGATGAAAGTTTATACTTTTTCCACTCTAGCCTTCAGAATAATTAATTGTCAGGCTGACATGTCTAAATTTCTATTGGCTTCCTTTAACAACATGATAAAGTTAATTGCTGAACTTCCTTCATCAGAGACTACGATATATCAGAATTCTTTAATATCTTTTGTGTCTCAGGTAACTGAACACTCTCTTAAATGTTCTTATGACACTGCTGATGCTGTTTCTAGAACAGCTGCCACAGGGAGTGATGAGAAGATTTGCATGGCTATACTTCCAGAATTTACCAGAGGATGCTAAATCTGAGCTCCTGGGCACCCTAATTGGAAAAAGAGGTAATATTTGACTTTTCTTCTACTGAAATCCTTAAGTGGAATGCTAATTCCAGGGGTTACCCAGATTTTTCAAGTCAAAATACAATAGAAACTTTCTTTCCAGTTCAGGTTCCTTTTATAGGAAACAGGGTAAGCAAGATCAACAGTTAAATACATTATAGTCACCCATAACAGTCAATCCACTTTTTCCGTCTCTTCACTTCCCTCTGTTGGGAGCGTCCTCTCTGGTGTTTGTTCTTCTTGCGCACTGGTACTGGGAAAGTAGGAAAATTCAACCCCTTTCTCATTTCTGTCAAGTTAAAAGTTTTAGGCCTGGCTCCTAGCTGTAAATTGTCTGGTTGTGCTGAGCTTACTGGCTCCACATCCTGCAACTGATTCACCATGCTTGTTGTTACTTCTACAGGGGATAAAAGTCTCTGTAGGCGTCACATCCAAATTATTCGCCTCACTTCATTGTTCCTGACCTGGAATAGATGTTGACCTTATGGGTGACTATAACGTATTTAATTTATCTAATGTGGTTTTAACCCCAGAACAGTTATGAGTTTGGGGGAAAAGATTGACTTTTATACCAAGCAGAGGCTCAAAAGTAAGTGATGTTATTTTAGATTTGCATATGTTTGGGCGCAGTATAGCACTGAGGAAAATGTATGGCAATAATATGAATGCATGTACAATGTTAAAACATACAAGTACATTTGTACCAATAATACACCCAACAATACAAACTTTTCTAAAGACGTGAATTTGAAATTAGAAATTATTTTGATAAATGTTATAGTAAATATGATAACTTGAATGCTTCTGAAAAGGAAGCACTAAATTCTTTGATAGATGATGAACGTATTGTAATTAAGTCAGCGGACAAGGGTGGGGGTGTTGTTGTTTTGAATACTGCAGCATATATCTCAGGTTTGAATGATTTACTTAAAGATGCACAAACTTATTCAAGTGTTTCTCCTGTAATGTTGAGAAATATAATTTGTAAAGTGAGAGCAAAACTTGAAGAACTTAAGGGACAGGGATTGTTGGAACACGATTTGTTAGAATTTTTTCAAACTGAACATTCTGTGACACCAATATTTAAAGTGCTTTCAAAAATCCACAAAAATGTAATACCACCACCCATGAAACCGATAGTCTCAGGTAGGGGGTGGATAACAGAACACTTATCCATATGGGTGGAAACTAAATTGAAAATAGTGATGCAGTGTTACCCAAGAATATTAAAAGACTCAAGACATGTTTTGAGTATGTTATTGGAGGTTGTAGAAAACAAAACAGTGGCCAGTGTATTAATGGTCACTCTTGATGTCAGTAACCTCTTTACTGTTATTAGTAATGACTATGGCTTAAATGCCATCAGGGAAGTACTAAAAGTAAAGAAAGTGTTTGATGGGAGAACAAACCAGTTAATTCTGGAAGTTCTGTAGCTCATACTTGAAAATAATGTATTTATATGTAATGGTACATACTATAGGCAAAGACAGAGTGTGGCCATGGGCATACCTTGTGCAAACCCATACGCCAACCTAGTGTTGGCGTATTGAGAAGAAACAAATGTCCTTATTAATGTCCAATGGCAGAGTGACCACTTACTGCATTATGTTCGATTTGTGGATGATGTTTATATTTTATGGCAAGTGAGAATGAACTGACAAGGTTTGTTAAGCATCTAGAGACAACCACTGATTTTCTAAGGTTTACAGTAAAAAATGATTTTAAATCTATAGACTTTTTGGTTGTAAAAATAACCAATGACGTAGGGACTGGCATGTCATCCCTTCTATATAAGAAAAATTGTTGGAGCAATCACTATCTAGAATTTTCAAGTATGCATCCTAGACGTACTTTTAAAAACATAGTAGTGGGACAGGGTTTACGTACATCAAGACTATACACAGAAGAAGCCAATTATGAAAAAGAGCTGGAGAGTTTAAAGAACCATATGGTACAAAGGGGCTACACAAATAACCTGATGCAAGAAGGGTTAGAAGTAGTGAAGAGAGATAGAAAGGGAAAGGCTAGACCATGGTTTAAAGTTAATGAGACACAAAGCCATGAGAATAACACAATGACACAAAATAGTAACATAGAAAGAAGTAATAAAAATAGGCTTATGTTACAATAAAACAACAATATTAATGGGGTCTGCGAAATAATTCAACAAAACTGGAAAATCTTGATAAGTGAGGATAGATTCAAAAATATAGTGGACAAAGAACCAAGCTTTGGCTTTAGATGCAACAGTAATCTGAAAGATATGTTGTGTAAAGAACCAGAAATGAGAAATAAAAACAAAACTATGTCAACATCAGGTAGAACAGGTACTTTTCCTTGCAGGCATTGCAAGGCATGCTTCATGATTAGTGATAAGAATAGCTTTGTTCGCCCCATAAATAAAAAGGAATATATATTTAAGTTATATGCAGACTGCCATATGGGGAATGTGGTATATATAGCGATGTGTCAGTTATGCCCCAGTTGCTATGTAAGGAAAGCTAATTGTAAATTGAAAATCAGAATACAACATCACTTGTACAGCATTAGACAGAAAGATGAATGAAACGCTCTGTATGTGCATACTTCTAAGAATCCAACACACACTTTTAAGTTCATGGTTATACAGGTTACTCATGTGAGTAGAAGGGGGGGACATAGTCAATGTCACTGAATGTAATGAACTACACTGGATTATAGAACTAGCAGCAAACCATCCTCCAGGGTTGAATACATCTATACCTTTAAGGCCAGCCCTAAGGAAAAGGAGGGCAGTGAGATGATTGGTGTTTGTGTTTTTAAATGTATTTAAATAGATTCACGAAAGCTGTTTCATTGTCTGATGAAGGGTTATCCCAAAAGCGCTCACAGTTTTATCACTATTTTACCTGTTTTTATGGAATAAAAGTTTGCACAGCCTGTTGCACTCGACTGTTTTCTTGGATTTACATTGTTTTTTTTTGGCAAGCAAGTCCTTAAGGAGAGGAAGAAAGAATTTTTATTAAACTTAGCTTTGGGAAATGTATCTAAGGTGTGGAAAGTTTAAAGTTTGTGGAACAAGCAGGACAGACTGAAACACATAAATGCCAAATAAATTATCGTTCTAATTAATACTGTAAAGTCTCTAAATTATGTTTGTGTTCCAGGCCTTCAACTAATAATTACAAACAACACCACAGTAATGTTATACATAAACAAATTGGAAGAACCAGATACTACCTTCTTTACAGATTAACTGTGGTAGCCTGAGAACTAGCAACTCAGCACAGTATATCCCTACAGGCTGCTTAAATTCCATCAGAGCAGAATAATATTGCAGATAAGTTGTACAGGACCAGGATAGACTGCTAAGAATGGAAGTTAAACCCTGGGGATCTTCCAGGAATTGATCCAGCTGTGGGGAACTCCTCAAATAGATCTGTTTGCCTTGATTCACAGCCAACAGTTAAAGAAATTCTGCCTCAGGATTCCTTGTACAAAGGCCAGGAACACAAATGCATTTTCATTCCCATGGGCAAGAATTTTCCTGTATGGATTTCCACCCTTTCCACTGGCATCCAAATTTCTTCTAAAGATTCAGAATGACTCCCTAAGGATAATTGTACTGACCCCTTTTGATCCAGGCAACAGTGGTTCTTCCTTCTGAAAATGTCTACTGGTAATTACCACAAGCTTCCTCACAGACTGGATTTGCTCACTCAGGACAGGGGTTGTGAGGACATGCATCATGCATAAACAAGCTGAGAAACCTGCTACCAGAAAATATTTTGTGGGGTAAGTGGAACAAGGTTTCCTAATTGGTGTCAAAGTAAGAACCAGGATCCTTTTCAGGTTCTGAGTTATTATCCTCTGGCATTTTTTACTATTCTGTCAAGATTCACCTCACAGCCATCTCTGCTTGTTTGGCCATGAATCCCCATTCTGCTCTACCTCAAGCCAAAGGGGTTTTACATATTTACCCACCTAGAATACAGGTGGCTCATTCTTGGCTTCTTATTTTTGTACTGGAGAAACTTATTCTTTGTTTCCATTTGAACCTGCTCATGAGGCTGATTTGAATTTCATATTTTAGAGAACTGATTTGAAGTTCTTATTTTGGAGAACATTGTTACTCAGTGCTCTTACTTATGCATGAAGAGTACCTGAGTTGCAAGCTTTTATGGTGATTCATATTTATGTAATCTTTCACAAGGATAGAGTAATCTTTAGAACAAATCTTTAATTTATGCCTAAAGTGTTTTCAGAGTTTTCCTTTAGCCAGGCTATACATCTTCTTGTTTTCTATCCAGTACCAAAGAATTGATGAGAAAGAATTTCACACACTCTGAATGCCCACAGGCAGCTCAGGTACTACATTGACAAGACAAAAACCTTTAGGAATTCAAAACAGACAGTTTCTAAATGGTTATCGCATGCTATTTTATTTATTTGTTTTTTTTTTACTATCACCATAGCAAGGCTCTTCAAGGCAGGGTCAAGGCCTACTCTACAAGGGCTTTGGATACTTCTTTGGCTTTTTGAGAATGAGTGTACTCTAGAAATATTCTAGAGGCAGCAACTTGGCCACCTGTACATACTTTCACAAAGCACTACAAATTAGGCTCTTTCTGTAAGTGTAGAGAAGGCTTTGCTAAGACTATTCCCCAGAGGCTCCTGGACTCTGATCCTTCTTCCTCCTCCCTTTATTTCTAAGCTGTGGTATTTGACCCATAGAGTTCAAGCTACTACAACACTGATCTAATGATGAACATAGTCCACTTGTGTAAGAAACTTACTATAATAGTAGATGTAGTAGATGTTTGAATATATCACACTTACAGTAGGGACAACTTCCATCCCTCCATCTCTTTCTTTTGTTGTGTTTTATGTCAGAGTATGTATATTTTTCCTTCCCTTCCCGTTTTCCTAACACATACTTAGCTGGCAGGGCTCTAGCCTCACTTACTCTTAGGTAAGAAAACTCTGAAGGTTCTGGTGCCTTAACCACTGATGGAATACTACTCTCCTTGAGCTGTTTAGGGTTGTGCTGCATGGAAGATGCCCTCAAGCTTCCTTGGCAGGATGCAACACATATAGCTTAGGCAAAGGGATTTCTGCCTATCAAGAGAGCACTTAATGCAAGCCTACAAAATATTCATTACTAGCCTACTTTTACTTCAGAGTAATGGAACTGATGGCAGACAGCATTTTCTTATTTCCCCCTACCAAGTTCCACATGAGAGTTCTTTGGCGGACCCCTCAAATACAATGATGTCAAATCTTGAGCAGTCTCTGCTTTCAAATCAAGATCACCAAATTTTGCAAAACTCATCTCTGCTGCCAGATGCACATACCTATACTGGCTCTCAGCAATCTGTTTCTTCTTCCTGTCGCCACAGTTACTATCATCATGGATGTTTAAGATGTAGTATGGGTGGCATCACTAGGGCAGGACATCCCAAATGTTTTGGTCACAACAAGAGGCCACACTGCACAGAAATGTGATGGAAATGAAAATAGTACTCATGTTACAAGGAAATCAAGACTGTATCCCACAAAGTGCTCTGGCCACTCACATAGACAACATGGCCATGGTAGAGTACAAAAACAAGGAGAAAGGAACTTGATCTGTCCCCTGTATGGAAAGGCCATGCAGGTTTTGTAATGCGCTGTATTATCAAACCACTTTACAATATCAGCCCATTTCCCAGTTTCAAGACATGCTTAGTCATTGCCTTCTGATGCTACGTAAGTGGTTCCTATACTTGTCAGATACATAGAGAATCTCTGGATAATGCGTGAAGCCTTGCTGTAATCTTTTTGCTTCCCCAGCCAACTCTATGTGCAGCAACTTCTCTTTCCCCTTCCACTTTCTGAGCAGCATTTCAATGATACTCTAGTCCAGACTTAACTTTGAGACTTCTGCATGCCTTTGCTCCCTTCTCACTGATTCCCAAGTTCATACAGAAAGCCAGAGTGAATGATTTCAAGATCATTGTCATAACTCCTTTAGCCTCTGCAGGTTTTTCCACCCCCACCCCCATGGAGAAGTCTCTGCATCTGACTGACACCCTTTAAAACCTTGCTTGGGCATTAATTCATTGATGGCCAAGGATGCAGCTTACCCTCCCAGCACTATCCAAATCCTTACTTCTGTCCAGAGAGACAATACCAGGAAAACTTCACAAAGAAAGTGGCCTAGCTTTGCAGTATAGGCATCTGCTTGGTGCATAAGTACTCTTGCAGCTCCTCATCTTATTGTTCTAGATTATTTGTCTCAAGTCTTTTTTCAGGACTTGGGTTCTTGTAAATGAAACAGCATCTTTCCACTATATCAAGTTTTCACCAGGGCATCCAAAACAACTTTCTGGCTACTCTCATGGTGTGTAAAGCTTTCCTTATGAGCATTCCTTACTAGGCCAACTTTGAAGATTCCGCTGCCTCCATGAAAAGTACATTTTGTGCTGTAAAATTAAGTCTACTCACTTTTGAACCATCATCATCATCATCATAATCCAGGAATATTCTCTTTTTGTAGGAAATTAACTTAGCTAAGCAGATATCCAAGCTCCAGACTTTATGTGTTACTTCTCTCTACCTGATCTTCTACGAAGACAGGATAACTCTTCAAGCTGGCCACCAAGACTAATGTATATCAGTCACTTAATTTGTATAACTTTTTTTCAAGTACTACCTAGATGTTCGCAGGCAACTGAAAGTCTACTCATGTGGAAAGAAGCAGCTCAGAAAAGATAATTTGCTGTTTGATGCATATGCACAAAAAAATCCCAAAAGATCACTCTGCTAAAGCATTAGCTAACTCTAAGACCTTCTTTGTTAATGATTTGATTGAGAATAGGTGTGCAACTGTAACTTGAGCTTCTCTGCATACTTGCAGTACACACTATAAGTTGGATGTTCTGTCCAATAAATTCTCTTGCTTTGCAGTTATCATATTGCATGGGATCATCTGTTAACCACTCAGAAGGTTATGCTTGGTACTCCATACTAAAAGTTGAAATGGATGGCTAGGATCATCTTAAAAATGAAAGTTGTGTACTTACCATAACAATTGAGCTAGATAATATGAGGTCATTCCCTTCTACAAATCTAGTCACCTTTCCCCTTCCCTAGTTGAGACAAGGCCTGGAGGAAGGATTTATAGATATATAAGCCATTGGGTAGGTCAGTGCTGAATTTTGGAGCTGTGTCCCCAGAAACTAGAGAGTCTAGCTAGAGGCGAGCATTGTGAAAGGAGCTAGAACCTTGGATTTTTTATTGAAAAGCTGACTTGATTCTGCAGCTAACTAGAGGAGGATGGACTCAATTCATCTTGATCTGTCATTGTATTACCTTTTGCCAAGATTAGCTTTGGAAGGTCATCATCTACAGAAGAGTTTCAGAGGGCAGTGATTGAAATTGTTTAAAGGCAAAAAGTTATAATAACTCCAGCTGATGGTATTTAGTTTGAGAAGCTACTAAGTAAAAACACAACTTTTTGTCTCATTAAGCAGCTAGACATATTAAGACAAAGAGGTTTAAAACTGAACAGAAGTCTCAAATCTGTTTATCAGCAAATATGTACATGGGTCATATTTTGACTTCTGGTGGCCTTAGACCTGATTCTGATAAAACGGCAGTTGCATTGTATATATGCGGAAGCCTTATGATAAATCATCTCTCATGTAGTTCATTGGCATGGTGCAATATCTTTCTAAGTTCATTTCAAACTTGTTCAATATAACAAGTTTCAATCACTTAGGAAAACACTGCAACATGATGTTTGGGACTCAATACTAAAAGTCAGTGGAGCAAGAGGGAGGTTTTGAGATACTTACAAGGTTTGTCACTATGGTGCCTACATTGACATTTTTTGACATGACATAAACTACTACAATGGAAATAGGCCATAGTCAACAAGGATTTGAGACAGTGCTGCTGCAAGAAGGTAGACCAGTAGCATATGGGTTAACAGCTTTGATTGTTGCTCAAACATAGTATGCTGAAATAGAAAAAGAAATGTTGACCATAGTTTTTTGGTGATGAAACATTTCATGACTATACCTATGTTAAAAGTTACTGTAGAGTCAATCTACAAGTCACTTGAAATTATATTTATGCTAAATCATCACAATGCACCAGTGAGATCTCCATGGATAGTACTGTCTTTGCAAAATAATTAATTATAAATTAAGTAGACTAATGTGTATTGCCAATATCCTAAATAGAGCACACGTACACGAGTATGAAGAGCATTTATTTTATTTTCTATGTGCTGTTTCCCATCATGTCTGTTAGCCATCAAACCTTCTCCCAAGACCACAGTCCATTCATTCCCCCATCCTGGGTATTCCCCATTGTGGGTGAGAGAGGGCTGGGGTGGACCTACATATAGGCACACATGGTGTTCTTTGTACCCTCAACAGCATTTTGGTAATGAAGATGCATGAATACGACCCTAATCCCATTCCTTAGACATGTAGAAATTACTTACATCACCCCAAGACCCAATGTGAATGGCCTTCCCATCCAAGTGCATGCTGCCATGCACCTGCAATGAGGACTACTGCATTCGCTGCTTGCTAACTGAAATCCTAACCCAAGGACATTGATTGCATTGCCACCCCTCCTTGGAGGGATTGTGACGTAGCAGTTTCATTTGTATTCCTTGTATATTTTCCTAAGTATTTATCATAATACATTGATGAATAATCAAAAATCAAATGCATATGGCTCTTAAGATGGGTAAATAATTAACCATTGCCACCCCCTCAAATTAACAATAATCCACAACCAGGCTTTGTGATCAAATAAAAAAAAAACATGGGTAAACAAGCATTACTCACACCCAGGATATTGTTCTCATACAGTGTTCTAATTTAAAGAAAATAATTTGCTTACCTTTTTATGTAATATCACTGTATTTCTGAACTTGTTTTAGTAGTGTGCTTTTGCTGCATTCAGTGGCTACAGATGGCTTCCTAATGCTTTGTGCATGCATGGGAAATGTACATGGCAATGTCTGACACTTTTATTTTTAACACCTTCATGATTGTGCAAGCAAGCTGTTAGAATCAGGATGCTTGTGGTCTACTGAAATCCTCTAGATTAGGTTTGTTAATTCTTTTTTTAAGATTTTCAGGTAGCACATTTTTTTTTACTTTGTTTCCTCACAAAGGGAAGGTATTTTTCACTACCCAGTTTGATACATTTAGCTTCTACAGTTAAAAGCACAGAGAACTAAGTGACTGTAGCTTTTATTTTTAGTAGCTACATGTGCAGAGACGTCTGTGAGATTTATTTTGTTTTTAGGTGAACTTCTAGGTGTGGGTAAGACTGAATTTGCAACTGGTATGTTCATTTCTTTTTCCAGAGTGTTCATTTATGAATAATAATTACATTTCATTATGTAATTTATTTGTACCATGTTTTTGCACAGTGCATACTAGCTATGTAATATGTAGAATAGATTCCTGTCCCAGAGACTTCCCATACTTTGGAACAAGCTACCCATCTATGTCAAGCAAAGTTCCTCATTAGCACTCTTCATGAAAAATCTTGATAAGTGGATGGGAAATAGGAAATACACCCCGGGGATCACTTCTGTGGCTCTGCTCGACAGGGGCACAGGAAAATAACTTTCTTGGGTGGTGTAAGCCAGGGGAACCTTGTTAGCTAGGCTTACTTAGGCCCTTGGGCCGATAGCCTAGTACCTACCTATGAACCTATGAACAATGTGTGTGTGCTCCAAAACTGGGAAAAAGATAAACTTGTTAAGCAAGTCCCTAGCACAAAACCTGATCTTAACAACAAAACCTTGTTAAGCACACCTAAGTGATGTTAGATCAGGTCTCACACTAGGTACTAACTGCAGACAGTGCTGACAGACAAAGAACAATGGCAGGAAGGTAACAGAGTTTTAAATCTATAAAACATTTCCCTCTGCCATATTTAAAAACAAAACATATGGCAGAATGAAGTGCCTAGCAGTTTTTAAAACCCTTTTTCCTTCACAATGACACTTCATTTCTGCCTGTTATCAATTTGACAGTGCTACATGTTTTACCAGTTTTCAAAGATTTTAAAATACAACACAGTCCTACATATTTTTCTTTTCTGTAACTAGTAGTACATGCAGCAGATAAAACCCCATGCTCTTACAAAGAATTCTGATCACAGTTTCACCAATCATAACCCTTATTATGTGTTCTCAATTTGGATGCCATTGCCAAGATTCACCTCTTGAGCTTTGTTCTTGAGGTGAACTTCTTGACATCCATGTCTTGAACACATAATAAATTGGCTATAGAACCAATCATAATACTCTACATTATTCTGGGTTTTTTTTTTTTCTTACTACCACACTAACAATTTGACACTGACAAATGCATGTTCTACTATTACATGTCACATAAAAGATTCTTTAAATTCTATCTTCTAAAAGAAGAAAAGGTTATGGCTATCTCAAAGAATACAGTTAATCATCCCCCTGACAGATCATATTTATTTATTTAATTTAGTTTGTTAATCAGGTGGATGGACTGATCCAAAGACCCTTTTCGCCCATGCCCTGGGCCAAAAAAAGCAAGAAATTATGCATAAAACATTATTCAAAACATTATTCACAAGTACATTAATGAATGCAAAGTTGAAAAGGATCCAGGTGGATCAGTGTGCTACCCCAGTCAACAAATAAAAATAAAAAAATAAAATAATTTCCTTATATCCTGTATAGCATTCAAATATCAATATCAGAGTTAATTTGTTTTGACATTTCATGTTTCCAAATTCTCCTTTTCATTTTTTCAAAAAAAAAAAAAAAAAGATTTGAAAGCATAATTTCTGTTTGCAAACTGTCCACTATTCTCCACTTCTAGCAGTTCACTTCTATAACTCTTCTTTAAAACTTGATTGTGACTTCATTTACCTTGGCAGTACCTGCAAAGGGTCATATGTGATTTGTGTACTACCCTGATAATCAAATGTAAAGTAAAATAAAAAAAAATAAAAAATAAAAAAAAATATATATATATATATATATATATATATATATATATATATATATATAAAATTACAGCTAAGTTAAACATATGAAAGTATTGATGGCTCTTTCTGTATAAACTTGAGTTGATTTGCACCTGTTTCTTTCACATTCTTATCTTCAAGTCATTAGTTTCACAAACATTGAACACATTTTGTCTAAACATTAAAAATTAATAGAACTCCATTTAAATTTAGCCATAATAGAATACATAAAATAATCATTTAAATACTTTATTGCATCACAATTTTGCCTTCAAAAGAAAAAAATAATCTTAAAAAACTAAATGCAAAATAATGTACTGTACTATACTATACTAGTAACTTCATTAATGTAAAATGTGTGTTTCAAATGAGCCTTGTAAACATCAAGAGCCTAGGACCATAGTAACATAGTATTTCTTCCTTTAAGATGGCTATAGTGACATTAATTAAACAGTAAAATAGTTCTCTGAAATCACTTGAAATGCACAAACGTTTTACTCATAGCTTAGTTTTCAGAAGTGTTAGTAAGAATCTCTTTCAGACAGAAGTACTTCTACTATCCATGTAAAATAGAGATATATATGCTGATAACACATCAAATATAACCATTAAAATTTAATTGACCCATACCTCAGATAATGACATATAATTTTCATCATAAGCATCATTGCTGCAGGAGATTAATTTGTCAAAATTCATTCATAAATTTGTTGTGTGGTGCAGAAAGCTGGAGTATAGGTACAGTGTCAGATAAAAAGAGAAACACAATGCACAAATCAGTATACATGGCAGCAGCATAGACGATATGCAATTGAGCAGCACCATGTGTACACTATATGTAAATTAAATCCATACAAGACCCATATATCACATAAAGTTCTATAAAACCAGGTGCACAGTTCATAAAATATGTAGTACATATATCAAATAAGAGGGTTTGTAGAAGTCAGTAACAATGACAAGAAACCAGATTGTAACTGACATCAATGGTCAGTAGCACAGTCATACTGACCTGTCTGTTAGTAGCAGCAGCACAGCAGAAAGTGCTTGTGGCACCATTGTACACACGTCTTGCATGGTACAAATAGTTAGTAACACTGTAATCAGTCAATAGAAATATGGCCTCTGCTGTTTGGAGATGTATGTCTGACCTGCTAGTTCAGCAATGTTGAGACATGCTGCTGCAGGACAAGAGGATAACTAAAATGTTTGCAAGCAATGATGAATACAGCAGCGATCATCCTTGCTGTTAATACCTTCCAGTAGCTTGCAGGTGACACCACAGGTATCCCAGTGCTCAGGTAGCAGAATCCTAAACCATTTGCTAAAATACTTGATATGGTACTCATAAATGTACATCAGCCTACCCAGAGCATAACCATAACATACTAGTTGTGTGTGGATTTCATATTGTGGTTTCATAGGTGTTGTTAATGCAACTCATATTGCTTTCTGGGGCACACCAGTGTAGTACATGTTTTTTTTTCATTAGGCATGGATAACACTCCATCAGTATATAGGTAATTAGTGACCACGCAGATCAAATCCATAGTGTCTGTGTCATGCACCATGGCGGTAATTATGATGTTAGCATTTGGCACTCATCTGCACTGTACCATGATTTTCAGAATGGTAGAGTACCACAATGCATCTTGTGGGTGATGCTAAATATGTCCAGGACCCATGGCTATTGACACTGGTGTGAAGGCCAACCAGTGATGTCAGGGAAGTGTACAATACAATACAGCACTCAGCTGCAGCTGAAACAATATTGATCAGATGATTGCACACCTTCAAATGCAGTTCTTGTGCCTGGATGAATCTTTCAGTGTATTATATTGTATTCCCAACAAGGCTGACAGCATTTTGCTGGCTTTTACATGCTGTGCAACTAGACACTGCAAACATTGGCAACATTGCCAATACCACCATTGTGTCAGCTGACAGAAAATGCTTTTGAAAATGAAATAAATGTATCACTGCTAAGACTGCCTACTGAACAACAGTCAGAAACACAAACTTAGCAGATGTGAGCCACCCTCATCCAGCGGGACTACTTTAGAAGCTTGAAGTTCCAAAACTTCAAACTTCATATGGTCAAGACCATAAGATCGAAGTTTTGAAACTTAGAATGGTTTAAATGGAGATTGCTGTACAGCACTAAATTGGAAATTTACCATTCTCTTCACTGTAGTGCAATCTCGGAGTTGTTGTATTTAATTAGCAGGGTGTGGGGGAGGGGGCTTGGCCCCTGCATAAACATAAAAAAAATGTTTGTTTTTTATTTTTTTATTGAAGTTTTGAACTTTCAAAACTTCAATGTTATGGTCTTGACCATATTAAGTTTGAAATTTTGAAAGCACGAGCTTCCAAAGTAGATCCCATCCAGCATCTCCCCACCAAAGTGCAGCCGCTAAGTTGACATGCAGATATAACTGTGGGATGTGTAATGTGCAGTGAACACTGCAGACTGAAGGCAACTACATGCCTTTGTATACAGATGTGCAGGGAACAAACCTGCCATAGTTTCATGTCTCAAACAAAAGGTCAAGTGCCACATGCATTATTAAGCACAACAAAAGAGCACACAAGACAGCCTATTTCAATCACCATGTGGTCTCTGTGCTATGGTGCACTACAGCAGTAGTCTGAATGGCAATGACCCCTGCTGGCTTTTGCACCACAATGGAACCATGGCCATGAACATGGCCCTGAGCCATTCCCAGTTCTGAAAAGAAGGCATATGCTCACCAAGCCATAAGTGGCCTATTGGAGTAATGTCCCAAGCAGCAGATAGCAGAATATGTGGTGCTGGTGTATTAGTACCCAGGGAGTGCCTGTGAGACTACACTGTAGGCATCTGCTTGATGACCTGTGTGGTTCCACTTGCTGATGCCTGTTATAAATACGTATGGGTAACATGATGTGGCTCAGTGAGTATTATAATGTCAGTAAGGTAGCCTGCTGTGCTTCTGCTACATTAGCTTTTAAATGACATCTACAAGTCTACACACTTCCTGGAATATTTGTAATGTGTTGCCATTGTGCGATCTTATCTGCTGGATAATAACAAATTGTGGCTGTACTAGATGCAAGTTGCACTGCTGTGACTGCTCATGGCTTTCATGAAGCTGCCTCTTCAGATTGTGGTCTGTATGCCACTGCCATGCAGGCCTCTGAGACATGCTTTTACTGGTACATGCTGTGCTAGAGAATTGCTTACAGCAGTGGTTACAGCATCAGAAATACTTGCCACAAGCAGGCACTGGCAATAACACAGTGGTCAGTGTGCACTGCTACAATATGCAGACGTAGCATCATCCATTGTGACACCAGCTGGCAAAAGGTATGAATCCATGGAACCAGATTCAGGACTGCCACTGTCAGTTTGCCTTCCAGTATGGAGTTTTGCATGTTTTGCACCCTGCACTTCCACTTGTAAATCCACACATGTGGTGACATGACTGTTGTTGAAGAGGAGAAGGGCTAGAACTTATCAATGAAGGTACCATAGCAACATCCAGTACCTGGTGATGCTGTGTAAGGACTTCATCAGCACCACTTTCATATTCATCCCTGGCAGTATGGAAACATACATTTCTGCAGCAGAAGTCCCTGATTGTTCTAGGATGGTACTCACAGTGGCATCATCAAACCCTGTAGGAGCCACAGATGTTCATCTAGAGCTGAACCCAGTCTTCCCAAGCAGTAGTTATGGTCTTAGCCCTAGCCTATTCCCATTTATTACTTTTCCCCAGTCTGTCTCCTGGCCTTCTTAGCACGATAATGTCTCTGCCCAGGGACGTGCGACTTATCCCTCCCTCATATCATGGTACCCACCTCTGCTCAGCCCCTGCTCCCTTACATCCATCTAAATGTAGTGCTGACTGTGGTTGTCCCTCCTCACTACCAGGAGATAGGCTTGTTTAACTATCCTTTGGGCACCTCTGTGTTCTTAAGTTGGTTGTTTACTTTCAGCTTGTTAACTGACTGAATAAGTTGGTCCCAAGACCGTTCTCTGTCACTTCCTGGGCCACAAAGCAAATACAAACAACACCTGTAAATGCTTTACATTGTAATGATTTATAGAGTTAATTGCTACTACCTCTCAACTGTACAGATTTTTGCAGAATGTCCATATTTTTGCCTCATATTTTTGGTCTGTTTTTCATAAAATTGTGTTTTTTTTTTGCAAATTAGTGGCAAATCATTAAAGATTGAATTTAGAAAATAATGACAGACATTTGAGCTTTAGACTTCATACCATTCATAAAATCCATGCTAATGCAAAACCTGTTATTCTATCAACTTTCTAAGTTTATAAGAGCAGTATTTAAAAATTGTCCCTATTTTAGGGCCTTTGTCACACTTTTATTTATGGTTTTGTCCAGATTTCTTGCTCTAAGAGGTTGAGAGGTATGCTACTGAACATTTTACTGTAATAAGAAAGTAAATTAGATTTCTCATTTACATAATAGTTGCAACATTCTTAAGAAAAGCAAGACAGCAGATGGTGAAACTGAAATTAGTATGAACTGAAAGTAATAATTCTAATTAACTAAGATAGGTTAAGCAGCTACAAGTTGATTGAGTTTATGTGAAATAATTTTTTGGTGGAGTGATTGAATCATGCATTGTCAATGAAGAAATTACACTCTGTTTCTGGAGGAAATGTTTGAGTTGTTTGTGAAATCTAAACAGACTGCTAGCTGTTCATACATGTTCACGGAGAGAGGTCCCTGTAGCAGGACCATTTTTGGAATAGGTATATTCACCAAGGGCTAATTGAAAGGAGGGTCTGGTAAGGAGTAAAGCATTATGATTCATGGAATAGTTATCTAAGAACTGTGTGTTTTAGTTTGTTACTATGGAGAAAGCAGTGGGACTAAAGCAGTTTAAAGGTTAGTGTGCTTAAAAGGGAGGATGTTCTCTGACTAACTGGAAGCCAATTAGTTTTTTATAGAGATGGAATAATATTCATACTATCGGGCTAGATAAATAGATGCATTTTTTCTGCTATTTGTAGATTGCTTGTATTAAAAATGGGAGGCCATATTAATACCTCTCAACTGTACAGATTTTTGCAGAATATCCAGATTTTGCCTCATATTTTTGGTCTATTTTTTCATAAAATTGTGTTTTTTCAGGCAAATCTTTGACAAATCATTGAGAACTGTAGTCAGAAAATAATGACAAACATTTGAATTTCAGACTTCATACCCTTCAAAAAATGTATGTTAATGCAATACCTGTTGTTCTATCGACTTTCTAAGTTTGTAAGAGCAGTAGTTAAAAACTGCCCCTATTTTTGGGCCTTTGCCTCCGCATTATATATGGCTTTGTTCATAGGTAGGTAGGTACTAGGCTATCAGCCCAAGGCCCTAAGTAAGCCTAGCCAACAAAGTTCCCTGGCTTACGCCAACCCAAGAAAGTTAATTTCTTGTACCCCTGTCGAGCAGAGCCACAGAAGTGATCCCCGGGGTGTATTTCCTATTTCCCATCCACTCATCAAAATTTTTCTTGAAGAGTGTTAATGAGGAACTTTGCTTGACATAGATGGGTAGCTTGTTCCAGAGTATGGGAAGTCTCACGGATAGGAATCTATCCCTCCAGCAAGTCCTGTTTATTGTGGTGACAAGGTTTTGGTCCCTAGAGCATGTAGCTTGGAGGGATTGGGATTTCTTTAGGTGTAGCATGTCCAACAGCTCTGGATTTGACGTAGTTTTATATGTTAGGCAGAGATCACCTCAGAGTAGGCAATATGCTACAGAGTAAAGCTGGAGTTTTTTGAGACTATCAGTGTAGGGCATCTGTTTGAGGCCAGTAATTCTCTTTGTGAGGTACTTCTGTGGCCTTTCCAGCTGCTGCAGACGTCTTGTGAGGTACATTCCAAAAGGGGGGTTGTACTCTATAATGGGTCTAATGAGTGTCGAGTAGAGGGGAACAATGACCTCTTTTTTCCTGGATGAGAACCCTTTTGTGATGAGGTGTGCTGTGTAGAGGGATTTCCTGACTACTATGGCAATGTGATTATCAAAGGAGAGATTACTGTCCACCTAGGTCCCAAGGTCTCTTATCATACATTCGGTGTTAAAAAGACTGCCACCTATGTGGTAGTTCATGGGTACAGAGTTTTTACAAAAGGGGATAACAATGCACTTTTTGGCATTGAGCTTGAGGCCATGGCTCTAACACCAGACGTATGTCTCAGTGAGGCCCTTCTGCAGGATGTCCACATCATTTGGGGACTTGACTACAGCTCGTAGTTTGCAGTCATCTGCAAACTTCGTTAGCCAGAGGCCTTCTGTTCTGGCCTGTACTTCAGAGAAGTAGATACCAAACAGGAGAGGTCCCAGGACTGAATGTTGTGGTACTCCACTTGTCACTAGTTTGAAGTCAGATTTGGAGTCTGCAACTTTTACAGTGTGGGTTCTGTCAGTGAGCCAGTTAGCAACTTATCTTGTGACATAGGGTTTTATACCTAGTTTAGTGAGTTTAGCTATAATTCCAGAATGGAGGATGGTGTAGAAAGCCTTGGCGAGGTCACGATAGGCTGTGTGAACCACCTTACCCTCATCTACGGCTTTGGTGACTGCCTCAAAGAAGTCGACCAGGTTCAGGAGGCAAGATCTGCCTTTCACAAACCTGAACTGGATGGGGTCCAGAGTTTGGAGGTTACCAATGTCTTTGTTTATGAATTCCATGATGATACGTTCCATGGCCTTGCAAATGAGGCTCATCAGGCTAATAGGGCGATAGTTCCCAGGATCAGTGGTGGCTCCCCCTTTGTGGAGTGCGATAACTGTTGCTGTGCTCCATTCAGTGGGCACAAAGCCTGACATGAGGCAATGATTGAACATGGTGCTTAGATGGGGAGCCAGTTCGTTCTGAAGTTTGTGTAAAATGCAGCCTGGGATGTTGTCCGGTCCCATGGATACTATGTTTTTGGCTTTAGAGAGTGCTGCTTTTACCTGTGAAGTTGTGATTACAGGGACTCTGCATTCTTCCTGTATAGATAGGTTCATAGGTTCATACTAGGCTATCTGCCCAAGGGCATTTACAAGCCTAGCCCATAGTTTTGTGGCTTACGCCACCCCTTTAGTATGGGGAACTATACCCATTATTTTGCTGTGCCTCTGTCGAGCAGTGACACTGAGGTAATCCCTGGGGTATATCTGCGATCTCCCATCCATTGGTCAAGATTTCTCTTGAACAAGGCCAGCGAGGTGCTCTGCCTCACATATACCGGGATTTTGTTCCACAGCATAGGGAGTCTTTGGGTGATGAATCTATCCCTCCAGCACGTCCTATTAATAGCCGTGTCAAGGTTTAAGTCTCCCGCCCTTGTGGCTCTGATGGATCTAGATGTTTTGAGGTGAAGCATATTCATCAAATCTGGGTTTGACATGGCCTTGTATGTTAGGCAAAGGTCACCTCTGAGCAAGCGGTGGCGACTGAATAGAGCTGGAGTTCTTTCAGTCGGGCAGCATAGGACAGATTTTTGAGACCCTTTATCCTTTTGGTGAGGAACTTTGTGGCCTCTCCAGCTGCTGCAAGTGTCGGGTCAGATACATTCCGAATGGGGCATTGTACTCAATCATTGGTCTGATGAGTGATGAGTAGAGGGAGACAATGACCTCCCTTGATCTAGATGAGAATCCCTTCATGATAAGGTGGGCAATGTAGAAGGTCTTCCTAACTACTTTAGCTACATGGGTGTCGAATGACAGACTACTATCAACCTGGGTCCCCAGGTCCCCGATAACTTCTTCTGTGCTCAGTGGATTGCCACCTATTTGGTAGCTAGGGGTAACCTTGTTTTTCCCGAAGGGTATGACTATGCATTTTTGGCATTTAACTTTAGGCCATGGCTCTGGCACCAGTTATCCGTTTCTGTGAGACCCTTCTGAAGGATATCTGTGTCAGATGTGTTTTCTACTATGGCCCAGTTTGCAGTCATCTGCAAACTTTGTCAGCCATAACCCTCCTGTGTTTGCTTGTACTTGAGAAGTAGATGCCAAACAAGAGTGGGCCTAGGACTGAGCCCTGTGGGACACCACTTGTGACAGGCTTTGAGTCTGACATGGCGCCAGCAACTCTGACCCTGTGGGTTCTGTCACTCAGCCAGTTTGCAACCCATCTTGTGATGTATGGGTTAATATTTAAGCTGATGAGTTTTTCAATGATACCCGAGTGGGGTATTGTATCGAAGGCCTTCGCCAGATCGAGGTAGGCTGTATGGACTGCCTTTCCCTCATCAATGGCTTTGGTGACTGTTTGAAAAAGTCAACCAAGTTTAAAAGGCATGATCTGCCTTTGACAAAGCCAAACTGGGTTGGATCCAAAGTCTGCAAATTCCTATGTCTTTATTTATGAGGTCCATTATGATCCTCTCCATGGCTTTGCAGATAAGGCTTGTCAAGCTAATGGGCGGTAATTTCCAGGGTCAGTGGAGGCACCGCCTTTGTGAAGTGGGACCACAGTTGCAGTGCGCCACTCCTGGAGTGCGTATCCAGAGGTAAGGCTCTGATTAAACAGCTGTCCTAGCTGTGGGTTTAATTCCTCATTGAGTTCGTGGAGCACACAGCCGGGGACACCATCAGGTCCCATGGATGCTGTGTTTTTGCTTTGGAGAGCAGTTCTCACTTCGTCGTTGGACATGTTTGGCTGGGTGCAATCATTTGGTATAGATATCTCTCCTTTTGGGGGGGTAGAAGTTTGCACTGAACCTGTCAGCCAGTATGTTGGCAATGTCCGTAGGATCAGTAATCTTCACATCATTTTGAACTAGTTCTGAGCATATCTGGGAGTTTCCTCCCAGGTTTCTAACATAGCTAAAGAAGGCCTTATGATTGTCTTTTGAGTCTTTAGCTATTTTTCTCTCAAAATTTGCTTTGGATGATTTTATGAGAGCTCTTAGTTTTTACTTATAGTGATCAAGGGTGTCTTACCTTTTAAGGATTTTGCTCTATCTTGTAGTAGCTTCCTCCTTTTGTTGTAGAGTTTGTTTATGGCTGGGGTCCACCAGACTGGACGCTTGCCTTTGGTACAGAGAGTCTTTGTTTTGCTTGGGATTGCCTTATCCATGCAGTCCTGCAGGTGCTGGTAGAAGGCATTTGTAAGTGATTCAGCGGCATGTGTACTGTTTTCCATGCTCGGGGCCTTAAAGGAGACCACACTAGTCTTTAGAAGTGTGAAGTTGGCTTTTCGAAGTTCTTTACTGTGGTCTTTTTATTTCAGGTGGGGTGGGATGAGGACCTCCAGCGAGATTAGTTTGTGATCTGATCTCACCAGTGAGGATATACTTCGGTGTTGAACATTGTGCTCCCATGTTCGTGATGATGAGGTCAAGTATGTTATCTCCTCTTGTGGGGATGGTAACTAGTTGTTCCATGGCATTTGAGTTTATGAATTCCAGGAACTTTTGGGCTAGGGTGTTTGGGCTTGAGTAGTGTTCCCAGTCTATATTAGGGTAGTTGAAGTCACCTAGTATGATGGTGTTTGGTGATACATTTATCCCTCTAGTGTTTTCAGGAAGGCCATGTGAGGTTCCTGAGTTTGTGAGGGTGGCCTGTAACATGCTACAATTTGCAGAGCAGTCTTGCCTATGGTTAATTGCACCTGGATGGTCTCCGATGCATCGTGTGTTGCAACCAGTCTTGAGGTGTGGGAGTCCTTGATGAATATGGATACACCCCCTCCTTTCTTGGTATTGTCCGGATTTTGGGGCGGAACGCATGATATGAGGTAAAACCTGATAGTGCTGGGGTGCTCTCAGGAGCCTTGAACCAGGTTTCTGTCACAGCACAGACATCGATGTTCTCCATACTGAGAAGGGCCTCGAGTGCATGCATTTTGAGATTCAGACTTCTGGCATTGAGCAGCATTACCCTTAGTTTTTTCTTTTTTGTGTTCTAGGGTGGTAGGTTTAGAATTTGAGCCTTGCCTAAAAAAGGCACTATGAGGGTGGCAAGAGCCTTTGCCAATATCCGGAATCCCAGGCGTGACAGGTGCAAGCCGTCCCTTAAGCAGCGTGGCTTGTCCAGCATGTCATCCCAGGCAGACAGACACTGGATCCCCTTTGAATGACACCAGTGTTTAAGCCAATTGTTAAAGCTGATCATCTTATCTCTGTATTGTGGCATCATTCTTGGTGAAGGTAGGATACTGCTCAAGGTCAGGGTCATACCTGCCTGGGCTACATAATCAGAGAGCTCCTCGATGTCTCTTTTCATGTAGTCCAAGGAGGGACGTCTCAGGTCGTTTACACCAGCGTGGACAATGACTGAGTCGTATTTGTACCTGCTGTTGAGAGACCTGAGTGCTTGCGTTATGTGGCGGATTCTAGCGCCCGACAGGCAGCTTACTGTGACCTTCTCCTTACTCAGTCTGGTGAGCGGGACGTCAGTGTGTCTGACTATGGAGTCACCAATGACTAGTGTGTCTGGCATTTTGTTTGGCCTTAAGGGCTGTGACTGTTTGACACTCTGACTGTGAGGTCTATGTGTTGCAGGTGATGTGTTCTGAGGTGGTGGTTGTTTGGGTGTCTGCTTTGGTGGCCTCTGCTGTTTTGGTAGATTTTTGATCAGAGCCTCCGAGTATGTCTTTGTGTGTTTATGTGTATGATTTGAGGTTGTGATGGTACTATGTGAGACTGGGTCTATAGTGTGTGTGGTAACCTTCTCCTCCTGACTGGTCTTGCCAGTCCTATGTTGAGAGAGCTCAGCCTCCAGTTTGGCTGTATAGTTGCATCTCTCGCATGTATTTGTGTTTTGTGGGAGGAGGAGAGGGTTGTCTGTGTACATGAGGCAATTGTAACATTGCCTCAATATTCCCAGGTTCACCAGCTGAGCAGGAGAAGACACTAGCAACTGATCCCTCGACATGCTAGAAGGAATAGACAAAAAAAAATTTAAAAAAGATTCCGGGAACGTGGATGACCGAGAAATGGGGTTTGCCTTTTGGGGTACTATCTATGACAAGAGCACCGTATCAAGGTAATAAGTACTGTAGGAGCAAGTGCTAGGCTTAACAGATAGAGAATAGTCTACTTGGAGTAAAGTAGAGATGATCTTTTTAGTTATAGTATACGCTGATTAGATCAGTAGTATAGTTCGAGGAAGGTAGCTTTAAGGTAAAATTTGAAGAGTGGAATTTAGGTAGCCCAAATAGTTTAAATCTGCTTAACCGGCGCTGCCCTAGTGTGCAACAGTGGCAGCTCCGCGCTAAATCGTGCTAAATCAAAAGCCAAAACGCTGCGTTTAGCGTTTTATATCAGGGGGCTGAAAGAAGCTAGGAACTGGCCCAAAACGACCAATAAACTACAAGTTGCTGGCTGAAACCTCACAAAACTGGACCAACAGGCAGCTCAATGCTTCCCACTCCCACTGGTAAGCAAGGGAACTTCCTCTGTTCCAAATTAGGTAAAGATTCAGTAACAGGAACTGCAAACAAAGCCCAGGGATCAGCAAGCTCTGAAACTGGACTATTCTAGCTTAGTAAGGCGGGAAAACAAGAGATATTTTTTTTTTTTTTTTTTTCAGAAAACAAGCAGAAACAGATACAGTAAACACTTATAAATGCTATAAATCGGCTATCACAGCCTACACAAACAATTTGCAACAGTTACAGATTTTAAAAGTAACAAATTGAGAAACAAGTGCAAAACAGAATAAATGCAGAAAAACAGTAACAATGTATCAGCAAGCAGGCGAAATACAGTTGCTAGATAAATAGAAGTGGAAAGCCACAAAATTATACTTAAATCAGGTAAAGTCGCTTTTTTAGCTCACTGAAGCTTGGATTACTCTGCTGGCCACCACGAGGATCTGTGCTGAGTAGGTACAAGCCAAAAAACGCGCGTTTAGCGTTTTTATATCAGGGGGCTGAAAGAAGCTAGGAACTGGCCCAAAACGACCAATAAACTACAAGTTGCTGGCTGAAACCTCACAAAACTGGACCAACAGGCAGCTCAATGCTTCCCACTCCCACTGGTAAGCAAGGGAACTTCCTCTGTTCCAAATTAGGTAAAGATTCAGTAACAGGAACTGCAAACAAAGCCCAGGGATCAGCAAGCTCTGAAACTGGACTATTCTAGCTTAGTAAGGCGGGAAAACAAGAGATATTTTTTTGTTTTTGTTTTTCAGAAAACAAGCAGAAACAGATACAGTAAACACTTATAAATGCTATAAATCGGCTATCACAGCCTACACAAACAATTTGCAACAGTTACAGATTTTAAAAGTAACAAATTGAGAAACAAGTGCAAAAACAGAATAAATGCAGAAAAACAGTAACAATGTATCAGCAAGCAGGCAAATACAGTTGCTAGATAAATAGAAGTGGAAAGCCACAAAAATTATACTTAAATCAGGTAAAGTCGCTTTTTTAGCTCACTGAAGCTTGGATTACTCTGCTGGCCACCACGAGGATCTGTGCTGAGTAGGTACAAGCCAAAAAACGCGCGTTTAGCGTTTTTTATATCAGGGGGCTGAAAGAAGCTAGGAACTGGCCCAAAACGACCAATAAACTACAAGTTGCTGGCTGAAACCTCACAAAACTGGACCAACAGGCAGCTCAATGCTTCCCACTCCCACTGGTAAGCAAGGGAACTTCCTCTGTTCCAAATTAGGTAAAGATTCAGTAACAGGAACTGCAAACAAAGCCCAGGGATCAGCAAGCTCTGAAACTGGACTATTCTAGCTTAGTAAGGCGGGAAAACAAGAGATATTTTTTTTTTTTTTTTTTCAGAAAACAAGCAGAAACAGATACAGTAAACACTTATAAATGCTATAAATCGGCTATCACAGCCTACACAAACAATTTGCAACAGTTACAGATTTTAAAAGTAACAAATTGAGAAACAAGTGCAAAAACAGAATAAATGCAGAAAAACAGTAACAATGTATCAGCAAGCAGGCGAAATACAGTTGCTAGATAAATAGAAGTGGAAAGCCACAAAAATTATACTTAAATCAGGTAAAGTCGCTTTTTTAGCTCACTGAAGCTTGGATTACTCTGCTGGCCACCACGAGGATCTGTGCTGAGTAGGTACAAGCCAAAAAACGACCGTTTAGCGTTTTATATCAGGGGCTGAAAGAAGCTAGGAACTGGCCCAAAACGACCAATAAACTACAAGTTGCTGGCTGAAACCTCACAAAACTGGACCAACAGGCAGCTCAATGCTTCCCACTCCCACTGGTAAGCAAGGGAACTTCCTCTGTTCCAAATTAGGTAAAGATTCAGTAACAGGAACTGCAAACAAAGCCCAGGGATCAGCAAGCTCTGAAACTGGACTATTCTAGCTTAGTAAGGCGGGAAAACAAGAGATATTTTTTTTTTTTGTTTTTTCAGAAAACAAGCAGAAACAGATACAGTAAACACTTATAAATGCTATAAATCGGCTATCACAGCCTACACAAACAATTTGCAACAGTTACAGATTTTAAAAGTAACAAATTGAGAAACAAGTGCAAAAACAGAATAAATGCAGAAAAACAGTAACAATGTATCAGCAAGCAGGCGAAATACAGTTGCTAGATAAATAGAAGTGGAAAGCCACAAAAATTATACTTAAATCAGGTAAAGTCGCTTTTTTAGCTCACTGAAGCTTGGATTACTCTGCTGGCCACCACGAGGATCTGTGCTGAGTAGGTACAAGCCAAAAAACGCGCGTTTAGCGTTTTTATATCAGGGGGCTGAAAGAAGCTAGGAACTGGCCCAAAACGACCAATAAACTACAAGTTGCTGGCTGAAACCTCACAAAACTGGACCAACAGGCAGCTCAATGCTTCCCACTCCCACTGGTAAGCAAGGGAACTTCCTCTGTTCCAAATTAGGCAAAGATTCAGTAACAGGAACTGCAAACAAAGCCCAGGGATCAGCAAGCTCTGAAACTGGACTATTCTAGCTTAGTAAGGCGGAAAACAAGAGATATTTTTTTTTTTTTTTTTCAGAAAACAAGCAGAAACAGATACAGTAAACACTTATAAATGCTATAAATCGGCTATCACAGCCTACACAAACAATTTGCAACAGTTACAGATTTTAAAAGTAACAAATTGAGAAACAAGTGCAAAAACAGAATAAATGCAGAAAAACAGTAACAATGTATCAGCAAGCAGGCGAAATACAGTTGCTAGATAAATAGAAGTGGAAAGCCACAAAAATTATACTTAAATCAGGTAAAGTCGCTTTTTTAGCTCACTGAAGCTTGGATTACTCTGCTGGCCACCACGAGGATCTGTGCTGAGTAGGTACAAGCCAAAAAACGCGCGTTTAGCGTTTTTATATCAGCGGGCTGAAAGAAGCTAGGAACTGGCCCAAAACGACCAATAAACTACAAGTTGCTGGCTGAAACCTCACAAAACTGGACCAACAGGCAGCTCAATGCTTCCCACTCCCACTGGTAAGCAAGGGAACTTCCTCTGTTCCAAATTAGGCAAAGATTCAGTAACAGGAACTGCAAACAAAGCCCAGGGATCAGCAAGCTCTGAAACTGGACTATTCTAGCTTAGTAAGGCGGGAAAACAAGAGATATTTTTGTTTTTTTTTTTTCAGAAAACAAGCAGAAACAGATACAGTAAACACTTATAAATGCTATAAATCGGCTATCACAGCCTACACAAACAATTTGCAACAGTTACAGATTTTAAAAGTAACAAATTGAGAAACAAGTGCAAAAACAGAATAAATGCAGAAAAACAGTAACAATGTATCAGCAAGCAGGCGAAATACAGTTGCTAGATAAATAGAAGTGGAAAGCCACAAAAATTATACTTAAATCAGGTAAAGTCGCTTTTTTAGCTCACTGAAGCTTGGATTACTCTGCTGGCCACCACGAGGATCTGTGCTGAGTAGGTACAAGCCAAAAAACGCGCGTTTAGCGTTTTTTATATCAGGGGGCTGAAAGAAGCTAGGAACTGGCCCAAAACGACCAATAAACTACAAGTTGCTGGCTGAAACCTCACAAAACTGGACCAACAGGCAGCTCAATGCTTCCCACTCCCACTGGTAAGCAAGGGAACTTCCTCTGTTCCAAATTAGGTAAAGATTCAGTAACAGGAACTGCAAACAAAGCCCAGGGATCAGCAAGCTCTGAAACTGGACTATTCTAGCTTAGTAAGGCGGGAAAACAAGAGATATTTTTTTGTTTTTTCAGAAAACAAGCAGAAACAGATACAGTAAACACTTATAAATGCTATAAATTGGCTATCACAGCCTACACAAACAATTTGCAACAGTTACAGATTTTAAAAGTAACAAATTGAGAAACAAGTGCAAAAACAGAATAAATGCAGAAAAACAGTAACAATGTATCAGCAAGCAGGCGAAATACAGTTGCTAGATAAATAGAAGTGGAAAGCCACCAAAATTATACTTAAATCAGGTAAAGTCGCTTTTTTAGCTCACTGAAGCTTGGATTACTCTGCTGGCCACCACGAGGATCTGTGCTGAGTAGGTACAAGCCAAAGAACGCGCGTTTAGCGTTTTTTATATCAGGGGGCTGAAAGAAGCTAGGAACTGGCCCAAAACGACCAATAAACTACAAGTTGCTGGCTGAAACCTCACAAAACTGGACCAACAGGCAGCTCAATGCTTCCCACTCCCACTGGTAAGCAAGGGAACTTCCTCTGTTCCAAATTAGGTAAAGATTCAGTAACAGGAACTGCAAACAAAGCCCAGGGATCAGCAAGCTCTGAAACTGGACTATTCTAGCTTAGTAAGGCGGGAAAACAAGAGATATTTTTTGTTTTTTTTTTTCAGAAAACAAGCAGAAACAGATACAGTAAACACTTATAAATGCTATAAATCGGCTATCACAGCCTACACAAACAATTTGCAACAGTTACAGATTTTAAAAGTAACAAATTGAGAAACAAGTGCAAAAACAGAATAAATGCAGAAAAACAGTAACAATGTATCAGCAAGCAGGCGAAATACAGTTGCTAGATAAATAGAAGTGGAAAGCCACAAAAATTATACTTAAATCAGGTAAAGTCGCTTTTTTAGCTCACTGAAGCTTGGATTACTCTGCTGGCCACCACGAGGATCTGTGCTGAGTAGGTACAAGCCAAAAAACACGCGTTATATGGGCCCTTTAGGGAGTGAGAGGGTGGTAACGTTAGCACTGAACTTATCTGCCAAGATGTTGGCAATATCAGTTGGTTCTGTAATTTTTGTGCCATTGTGCTGTAACTCAGAGCAGATCTGGGTGTTGCCATTGAGATTCTTGACATAGCTATAGCATGCTTTGTGGTTGTCCTTAGAATCAGTGGCAATCTTGTTTTCATAGCTAGCTTTGGAGGATCTTATAAGGGATCTCAGCTTCTTGCTGAGGCTGACCAGGGAGCTCCTCCACTCATGGGATTTTACTCTCTTTTGCAACAATTTCTTCCTTTTGTTGTAGAGTTTGTTTATGGCAGGGGACCACCAGATTGGCTTCCTTTTTTTGGAGGATAGCATCTTGGTTCTGTTTGGGATAGCACGATCCATGCACTAGTGTAAGTACTTATAGAGTGCATTTGTGTAGGATTCAGCAGCTGTAACTGTATTGTCCATCTGCATGGGTGTCATGAAGTTCACCACTTCTGTCTTAAGAAGCATGAAGTTGGCTTTGGAGAAATTTTTTACCGTGGTTTCCTTAAATGGGGGTGGGAGTGGGATGTGGATATCTGGGGTGATTAGCTTATGGTCGGATCTGACCAATGAGGAGTTGACTTCAGGTGTGGAACACAGGTCACTCATGTTGGTAATGACTAGGTCTAGGATATTATTGCCCCTGGTGGGGGTGTGGATAAGTTGATCCAGAGCATTGGAATTTATGAATTCCAGAAAGCGCTGAGCGAAGGAGTTTGTACATGAGTTTTCCCAGTTAATGGTGGGGTAGTTGAAATCGCCCAATATTAGGGTGTTTGCTTGAACCCTAATATTTTCCCATATATCAAGAAAAGAGGAGTGGGAATCCTGGGGCATGGTGGGGGATCTGTAGTAAGCTATAGTTTGGATTGCAGTTTTGCCCAGAGTTAGTTGCACTTGGATAACCTTGGCTGCATTATGCTGAGCAACTAGCCTGGAGGTGTGGATATCCTTAATGAATATGGACGCAACTCTGCCTTTGGTGTTCCAGTCCAGGTTAAATGTCCGAAAAGTGTGGTATGAGTTATAGCCTGGTAATGCGGGGGTGCTCTCTAGAGCCTTGAACCAGGTCTCAGTCACTGCCCAGACATTGATATTCTCCATTTTAAGAAGTGCCTCGAGTGAGTGCATTTTGAGATTTAGACTTCTAAAATTGAGTAGCATTACCCTCAGTTTTTGCTTGCCTGTTCCAGTTATGGTGGTGAATTTGTCATTTGAACCTTGCCTAAAAAAGGCACTATAGGGGCGGCAAGAACCTTTGCCAGTATCTGGAATCCCAGGGGTGACAGGTGCAGGCCATCTCTGGCAAAGCATCATGGTCTGTCAACCATTTCGTCCCAGGCAGACAGATACTGGATCCCCTTAAAATGACACCAGAAGCTTAGCCAATTTTTGAAGTCAATCATTTTGTCCTTGTACTGCAGTATCATTCTGGGCGATGGCAGGATGCTACTCAGGGCTAGGGTCATGCCTGCCTGGGCTACAAGATCGGAGAGTTCTTCCATGTCTCTTTTCATGTAGTCCAGGGAGGTACATCTCAGGTCGTTCACACCAACATGGACAATCACAGAGTCATATTTGTACTTATTGTGCAGTGACCTGAGTGCGTGGGTTATGTGGTGGATCCTGGCACCCGACAGGCAGCTGACAGTGACCTTCTCCTTGTTTAGCCTGGTGAGTGGGACATCAGTGTGACTGACTATAGAGTCACCTATGACTAGAGTGTTGGGTATGTTGTTTTGCCTTACGGGCTGTGGTTGAGTGGCACACTGAGTCTGTGGGCTATGTGTCATTTGGGTTGTGTTGGTGGTGGGAGGTTGCTTGCATTTCTGCTTTGGAGGTCTCTGTTGCTTGAGCAGATTATTACTGAGAGTCTCCGCGAATGTTTTTGTGTTTCTATGCGTGGATTTTGGTGGTGTAGGTTTAGTGGGACTATGTGATGAGTGTGGTGTGGTGCAAGTGTTCACCTTCTCCTCTTGACTATCAAGTTCAGTCTTGGTTGGAGAGAACATTACCTCCAGTTTGGCTAGATAAGTGCATCTCTCACAGGTTGTAGTGCTGGGTGGTAGGAGGAGAGGGTTGTCTGTGTACATGAGGCAATTGCTACATTGCCCCAAGATGCCCAGATTCATCAGATAGACAGGTGAGAACACTGGGAGCTGATCCTTGGACATGCCTGAATAAAAAATATTTTCCTCTAGACAAGTGCGGAAAGTCAGTACAAGAGCTGATGTTAAGTTGTCAATCTCGCCTTCATTCTTGCTTGATGGGTTCGGAGCCGATCCTCGGCTCCGACTCGGCACTTGCTTTAGCTCGAGAACTCCTTTTACCAGCTCGAGGCAGCCCCATATCCCATGATGCAAGGCTGGAAGTACCCAGATCTCGTTTGCCGCTTCGCTTAGGAGGTCTTCTTTTTGCCAGCTCCTGGTAAGTTGTTCACTTTTGTGATTTAAGCCCCTTTTTTAGTCAAAAAAGCTCTTTTATTGATAGTTTAAGTTATATTTACCCTTTTCTGACAGAATTTTTCTGTCTCCTTTAATTTTTTGTTAGTCAATTTTTCCCTATCCCATCCCCCCCCCTGTTAGGGTGTGTGTGTGTTGGATTTTATAGAATACCTTTTTGGTATTTGTGTAAGTTATTTTAGACTGGTGTTGTGTGTGTGTGTGTTGTGTTCTCAACACTATGTCTAAGGAGAGGGTCTCGGGTTTTAAGAAGTGTGACTCGTGCTGTCAGAAGATGTCTCTGACAGACGGTCACACTTCTTGCCTGTATTGTTTGGGCCCTCTTCACCTGCAGGACTCCTGTGCTATTTGTCACTCCTTCAGCCAGAGAGTCCTGCAGGAGAGACGTAATAAGTTGATTCTTAGGGGCCTTCTTAAGCCGGAGGGCTCTCCGGCTAAGTCGGCTCCACCAAAATCAACTAAACCTGCCAAGGCCCAGGCTTCTGTTTCTAAGCCTGCGGCCTCGGCTCCGACCGTATTGAGTCGAGATCGGCTCGGCTGGAGCCGATTCTGATCCACAAAGCTTTCGCCGATGGCTATCGGCGCCGAATCTGTTTGACCGCCGATGTCGGCCCGATCGGCTCCGACACCCATGTGGCACAGGCATCGGTGTCGGCTCCGATCGGCTCCGACACCGTTACTTTGGTGGCTGTATCGGCTCGGCTGGAGCCGATACATCGAGACGTTCTGTCGGCTCGAAGTCGGTGCCGACAGGATCTGTATCGGCTCCGATGGCTCATTCCAGGAAGAGGTCGAGGTCTCCTTCCTTGGAGCCGATACTTTCGGCTCCGACTTCGCCTCTTCTATCGGAACGGAGCCATCGGAGCCGATCTTCAAGGTCATCCAGGTTGTCAGATCATGACCTTGAGAGAGTGGTCAGTAGATTACTCAAGTCACAGGTACTGGCCCAAATGCTACACAGTCCGTCTCAGCAGACGACTGTTGGTCCACACCCCGTTACAGTTCCTCCTTCAACTCTACCCCAGAGCTTGGAGTTGGAGTCTTCGGGCATGGTTACTGCTACGGCTGGAGGACGGATACCCCTTCTGTTCCTTCAGCCCCTACTCTTATCTCCTCTTCCTTAGAGGGATTCGGTGGTCGGGCTTCCATGGTCTCCTCCGAGGGTGAGTGGCATCGGACCCTTGTCCGAGCCGCTCTTCCCTTGGAGCCTCGGCCTGGGTGACCGCGGCTCCGACGTCTGCGTCGGAGACTGGCCTTCCGGTGGTCCCTGGAGTTCCTAGCTCTTCGGAGTGGGTTCTCTCGGACCTGCCTGGGAGGGAGCATTCGAGGTGATGAAGAGTGTACTGGCCACTGGTATCAGTCAGCAGTCTGTTCCCGTAGCTCCTCCCTCTATGGTACCTGTTGACATCTCTGCCACTTCTCTTGCTACAGGACCCAGAGATCCTCCGCCTCAGGTTTCCCCATTGGGAATTTCCCCTCTTCCGAGGATTCTCCTGATGTTTCGGGAGATCCTCCTAGGAAGAGGACTTGTAAGAGGAAGCATGTAGACTCCCGAGTCTGTCACTTCGGATACTGACTTTGATGAGTCAGAGGGATCCCCTAGATCCCCTCTGAGGATGTCTCCTTCTCAGACATCCTAGAACTTCTGAAACAGAGGGAAACTGGCCCACCAACAATCCCTCTGAGGATGAGTCAGTATACCTAGAGGCGTTTGGATCTCGGCCCTCCACCTCCTGGGTGTCTCCGCCTTCGACCCCTTATGCAGGTTATTGCACGAAGGCGTGGACAGCTCCTTTCTCTGTCGAGCCAGTCCCTAGGAGGCCTTCTAAATTTATCATTGCCCCTAGTGACAAACAATTCCCTACCACGGGTGTCCCGCTGATGCCATGGTGGTGGCTGCGGCCACCAAAAGGAACTTGCAGATCCTTCCGTGCCCGTCCATCCTCCTAATAAGGACTCTAGGACCATGGATAGGTAATGCAAGCGGATGTTTTCCTCAGCGACCTTTGCTATGCGTTCGCTGAATTATCTTTGTCACTTCACCAGACTCCAGAGAGATATCCTGAAGGAGCTGGGAGAAGTAGTTCAGGATCCTACAGCTGCAGGGGCTCAAGAAAAGATTGCTTTGCATCTAGGAACCCTCAATTCCATTGCTAACTCCTCCATGCGGCTAATATCTTATGCTGCGGATGGAGCGAGTAGAGCGAGGCACAGGTGTGGCTCTTAGACGCCAAGCCTGGATGCGGCTATGTGATTTTATGGATCCCTTTAAGGCGTCCTTCACAAATTCTCCCTTTGATGGGTCAGCTTTGTTTGGCCCTCAGGTGAAGGAGACCTTGACCAGGTGTGAGCAGGACGGCAAGACTCTTTCTGCTGTTGGAGTCCGTTTTTCCACCCCTTCTAGGCCTTATCCCAAAGGACAGAAGGGTGGAAAGATGTGGTTCCGTAAATCCCAAGGAGTCACGCCGGATTCACGTGGTCAGTTTACCCCTAGAGGCAGAGGGGGTAACAACAACAGACGCCGCTCTAGAGGCAGAGAGGGGTCCGAAGAACCAGGGAAACAGGGAGCCTCTCTCTGATAAGCCCTTTCAGCATCCCTGAGGTGTTGCCCGGCTGTCCCTCCTTGGAGGCAGTCAGGGGAAGATTATCACTGTACCCAGAAGCCTGGCATTCCCTCACTCAAGACAGATGGGTACAGTCGATCATATCCAAGGGTTACATAATTCCTTTCGAGGAAAGTCCCTTCCCCTCAAGTTCCCTTCCAGATGTACCACCCGGTCTAAGGGAGATTGCAGAGTTAGAAATCGCAAAACTACTGCAAAAAAGAGCCATTCAGCCAGTTACAATAGACCATTCAGAGCCGGAATCTACTCAAGGTTCTTTTGGTCCCCAAAAGACGGGAGACTGGAGACCAATATTGGATCTCAGCAGACTCAACAAGTCTGTCAGGAAGACAAGATTCGAATGGTCACTCTTCAGTCAATTCTGCCCTTCTTACAGAAGGACAACTGGATGTGCTCAATAGATCTTCAGGATGCGTACTATCACATCAAAATTCACAGACGCTCCAGGAGATTTCTCCGCTTCGGCTGGGGTCCAGTCACTTCCAGTTCAGAGCCCTGCCCTTTGGTCTCACTACAGCCCCCAGAGTGTTCACCAAATGCATGGCAGTGGTCACGGCTCACCTGAGACGTCAAGGATTCCAGGTGTTTCCGTATCTCGACGACTGGCTCCTGTCAGCCACCACCAGGCATCAGCTTATACAAGCCAGGGATTACACAATAGACCTTTGTTCTCATTTGGGCATCTCAGTCAACTTCGAAAAGTCATCCTTATCGCCCTGCCAGTCTATTACCTTCATAGGCGCAAAATTAAACACTGTTCGGATGTCAGCTACCCTTACAGAACAAAGAGTTTCAGACATTCAGACTCAAGTCAGGATCATTCTGGCCAGCAAGAAAGTACAGGCCAGAATGGTTCTAAAGGTATTAGGTCTCATGGCTGCGGCCATTACTCTTCTTCCCCTGGCTCGATTCTACATAAGCCTCCTTCAGTGGATGCTGTTCACACAGTGGTCATACCAGCAACTCCCAATGCGTCACCAGATTCTGGAGACACAAACATGCAAAGAACATCTTGCTTGGTGGATCACATCGTCTCAGGTTCACCAAGGCAGGTGCTTTGTACCTCCGTCCCCGATAGCCACTGTCACCACGGATGCCTCCCTGATCGGGTGGGGGGGTCATTATCAGGGCAGGATGGTTCATGGGACGTGGCAACCGTTCGAGTACCATCTGCACATAAATGTCCTGGAGATGAGAGCAGTGCTTTTAACGTTGCAAGCCCTCAACGACTTTCTTCCCGTAGGGACAATTGCAGTCCACACAGACAACATGTCTGTAGTTTGGTATATCAACAAACAGGGCGGAACCAAGTCCTACCCCTTGTGTCGAGAAGCGCTCAGACTTTGGCAATGGGCGATCTCCTCTCATCGGTTTCTGGTAGCAACGCATATCCTTGGGAAAACCAACATTATAGCGGACAGATTGAGCAGAGCTATTCTCATGCCTCACGAGTGGTCTCTCAAGCAATCCATAGCGGAAGAGATTTTTCTGGAATGGGGTCGTCCATGTTGCGATCTTTTGCTACTCCCCAAAACAGCAAATGTCCAGACTTCTTTAGCCTCTTCCTCTATCAGGCCATCCCCCAGAGACGCTCTGACCCAGGATTGGCCCCAGGGACTTCTTTATGCCTTCCTCCATTTCCTCTGATCCCTCAGGTGATCCAGAAAGCTACCGTTTGAGAGCCAAATTGATTCTCATTGCCCCTTACTGGCCTCGACAAGTTTGGTTCCCGTTCCTCCATCATCACCTTTTGGTGCAGCCGTGGCATCTGGACCCAGTGCCAGATCTACTGATTCACCAATCAGGTCAGCTGCACCGGTCAATCCCTTCTCTCAACCTCACAGCATGGTTGCTCCACTTCCTTCCTTAGCCAGGCTTCCTTTGATCTCTAACCCAGTTAGAGATATCATAGTAGCTTCACTAAAATCCTCTACCAGGAGGATTTACACAAGCAAATGGAACGTTTCTCTTATTGGGCTAAGGCCCAAAATATTGATCCTTTACTGCCCCTGTTCAGGCAGTTCTGGACTTCTTAGCAGAGATTTTTCATGCAGGCTCCTCTTCTTCCACAGTCAGAGTTCAGTTGGCTGCTATTTCTAATTTTCATGTCGGGATAGCAGATCATAATATTATGTCCCATAGGCTCTGCAGGGCCTTCTTGAAAGGAATTTTCCTACTAAAGCCTCCAATCAGGAATCCTCCTCCTCAGTGGGATCTAAATTTAGTGCTGACATCCTTGATTCTTCCCCTTGAGCCAGCTGTTTCTTGTTCCCTGAAATATCTTTCTTGGAAAACTTTATTCCTAGTGGCTATTACATCTGCCAGGAGGGTGTCTGAACTTCATGCTCTTTCGGTTCGACCCCCTATTTGATTTTTCACAAAGACAGAGTATCTTTGAGAACTAATCCATCTTTTTTACCTAAAGTCGCTTCAAAGAACAATCTGAATCAATCCATTGATCTCCCTGTATTTTTCCTAACTATTCAGATAGAGCTGAACAAAAGCTACATTATCTTGACGTCCACCGTCAGCTTAGATATTATTTGGACAGAACAAAAAAATTTAGAAAATCTGATCAACTTTTGTTTCCTATGCGGATAATAAAAAGGCCTTCCTGTTTCTAAAGTGACTTTGTCCAGATGGCTTTCTTCGGTCATCACTGAAATTTATACGATCAGGGGAAAACAGCTGTGCTCAAAACCTAAAGCACATTCAACTAGGAGTTTAGCTACTTCTACAGCTTTTCAAGCTAGACTGCCTTTGGACACTATTGGTGCAGCGGCCACTTGGGCCACTCCTCACACTTTTGTTTCCCATTACAAATTGGACTTGGCCTCCAGGGACAGAGCCAGTTTTGGCTCTACAGTCCTCAAGAGTTTGTTCCATTGAGCCACCCAGGATAGAGGTGCTAGGGACGCGGTCCCATCAAGCAAGAATGAAGGCGAGATTGACAACTTAACATTAAGAAGTTATGTACCTACCATAACGTTCCATGTTAGTTGTCTTCTCTCGCCTTCTTTCTTGCGACCCTCCCTCCTTCCCCTGGCCTGGACAGACCTTGTATAAGAAACTATTATGCTAAAGACCATTCAGACCTGGTCCTTTTTCCATCTGTAAGTTTCTTCTTCCTTTGGGAAGTTTTTTATGCTTGGTGTTATTGCCCTTTGTCAACAAACGAGATCTGGGTACTTCCTGCCTTGCATCATGGGATATGGGGCTGCCTCGAGCTGGTAAAAGGAGTTCTCGAGCTAAAGCAAGTGCCGAGTCGGAGCCGAGGATCGGCTCCGAACCCATCAAGCAAGAAAGAAGGCGAGAGAAGACAACTAACATGGAACGTTATGGTAGGTACATAACTTCTTATTTTTCTCTAAGCAAGTGAGGAAAGTATGTACCAAAACTGTTTTCCTCTAGGTAGTGAGGAATGGTGAGTGCTGTTGTAATTTGTAGTTTATTTAGTGCTTACAACAAGTTCTGAACAAGTGCTGAGCATGGATAAGCAAATTCAAGTGCTAAAACTAAGAATCTGTATCTGGATCTTGTTGTAGATAGGTTACCTAGTGCCTACCACTCCCACTGATAAGCTAGAAGGCTTCTCTCCAACACAGAAAGGCTTGGTGCACAGAAGCTTATAAACAGTCCTGGATGCAGCAAATCTGTATCTGGATTAGACTATTTACAGGAAAGGCAGAAAACAAGCTTGGAATTTATATATATATATATATATATATATATATATATATATATATATATATATATATATATTTTTTTTTTTTATAGTTAAGTGGGTTGGCTTTCTCAAAAAGTTCTCTCTGTATTAGAAAGAATGAGCTAATGACAGTAGCAAAAATACTTTAAATGCAGTACAAGCTAGCACATGTGAGTGTGTAGTAAAATTAAGGCAAATACAGTTTAAATAAATGCAGATTTCTTGCTCTAAGAGGTTGAGAGATATGTCCATATTCCAGTCTGGGGTTAAGGATATTTAGATCAATAGCTAAGTATTTCTTCCACAACTAAGCGAAGTATTTCTTCCACAGCTACCTTTTAATTGTCAGTGCAACCATACTAGCCAGTGTCCTATGGGACCTACAAAGCCTTTCAGAGTCACATTTATCCTACAGGTTCCCTATCTGTTTTCCATATGTGTTCTTAACCCCTCACCTTGCCACAACTCTTACCCCACTTACCATTCCCCAAATTGTATTGTTCTAGTGCTCAGAGCTATGGAGGTATCCTTAGCCTCCTGTGGCATGAAATAAACTAGTTTATTCACCCTTCACCGTCTGCATCTCAACAGTTTTAAAGCTTACTTAGCCCTTCCTTCCACAAAAGCTGTTGGGGCAAAGATTACCATCATTGATGCCAGGCTACTGATTAGAAAAATGTTCATTCATAAATCACTGCTAGAGTAGCTCGAGCTAGATGGGTTACCTCCTGCTTAGGATTTAACAGCCGTCCAATCTTCCAAAACCTTGGACTCCCACCATCTGCACCCAGGCATGGTTATATGAGCTCCAGGTGGAGAAAAATACCAGTATGGGTACCAAAAGCGTCACTACTTTCTTGACGTCTTCAGAGACCACTCCTCTTGCAGGTTTCAGAGGCTCGATGGCTGGCCTGTGGTCTTCCATTGTTAGGCAGATGAGTTCCATTTGGTGAAACCTTTCGTGATATGTTATTTTCTGTGAAAAAAATGTGCTGATTTTCATTAGAAACATTATTTTTTGATGAGAAATGTGTGCTTTAAGACACTGTCTGGAGACTGGTTGCTCTGACACATTGTTCACATTCTACTCTTACCGTTTACAGTTTGTGTTTATTTTAAGTACTTTTTATGAAAAAAATGTGCTTATTTTGTGGGATTTACTTTGTTTTATATGGATAAAGTGTGTTTGGGAGTGTCATTGTGTATTTTCCTTTTGAATGCTACTTTAACAACTTACCTGTCACCACCTCACTCTAGCTGCAGTAATCAGGAATTAAGTTCCTTTATCAGCAGAACTATGGAACGACATACAGGTCCCACAGGTCTACCTTCCTCTGGACCAAAGTAAAAGAAAACATTAAGGGAGCCTTTGCCAATACATCAAGCTCAATATGACCCTCTACCACTGGCGGTGACTCTGCTGTGGCCATTGTACCTCAGACCATTCACTTTGTTCTCTGAATTTCTCTGGAGTATTCACTTCAGCCATCATGGACCTGAGGTCAAACATGTCCTCTGCAACTATTCAGGCACCCTTGGTGGGCATTAGAGAGACACTCTTCTTAGTCTCAGAGTAGGCATCAGGGAGTGCATCCCTGGGCAGTCAGTCTAAGAGACCTGGCACCAAGGTGAAGCTCCATGAAGGAGTAGGGTGTCCCTAGAAAAAAAGAGAATGAAGATTGTATGTTTTATTTTCCTCATACTTTTTTTCTGTAGCTAAGTAAATGTTTATTGGCTTGTCGAAAAGTTTATTGCTGGCAAGAAAATCTCTGAAGTGCATCTAGAATTAAAAAAAAAAACAATTTTCCTGTTTCCAAGGATTCCCTGCCTGATGATCAGGAAAGGGATTGAGGAAGGGCTTGTTTTAATTTTTTCTATCCAAATATCCGATTCTGACTCTGATGAATGTGTTTCTTCCATGACCATCAACGAATCATCATCATTAGAGCCAACCGAGAACCCTGATTCACAAACAAAGTATATGAGCTTCTGAAGGAACATAATGTGGCATTCAAATCAAAAGATAAGGAAGCTGTCAATGTGGCAAGTGCAAACCTGCAGAGAGGGATAAAGGAATCAAAAAGGGCCTATGGAAAGAAAGTCCAGAACTACTTCACTAACATGAGAGACCTCAGGCACCTGTGGCAGAGCAAAAAAGCCATAATGCCCAATGCAAAGGCAACAGAGAATTCCTGGGTAGGCTGAACACCTTTTTCTGCAGGGTCGAGGAGAGGAACAGCTCCAAGGCATGGAAACTCGCTACAGACACAGGAGATGAAGTGCTTAGTCTAAACTCAATAAGGTTGAAAAGGACCCTATAGCAGGTGAACCCTAGGAAGGCTGCAGGACTGGACAACATCGGGGAAAGGTGTTAAAGACACTGCTGAACAACTAAGCACTGTATTCATGGATATATTTAACAGCTCCTTTAGTCAAATGAAGGTACCCAAATACTTCAAAAACACAAATGTTATTCCACTGTCAAAGAAATCATCTCCCGCATGCTTCAATGACTACAGACCAGTAGCCCTCATGTCCACCATTATGAAAAGCTTCAAAACGTTAGTCAAAAAACACCTGACAGCAAGCATTCCAGTGGCACTAGATCCACTCCAGTTCGCATATCGTGCCAATTGCTCCACGGCATATGCCATTTCAGTTGCACTGCATCTCTCATTGGCACACCTTGAGAACAAGGACAGTTATGTTAGAATGCTGTTTATTGACCAGTTCAGCATTCATTACTGTCATCCCACAACAGCTAATCAAAAAACTTGTTCATCTAGGTATTAGCGCCCATATGTGCAACCAGATCCTAGTCTTCTTGACTGAAAGACCTAAAAGGGTATGTGTGGGCAATAACTCTTTGAAAAACATCACAGTCAACACAGGTGTACCTCAAGGCTGTGTGTTGGGTACACTACTGTTTACTGTACTAACCCACGACTGTAAAGCTAGATTCAACAGCAACCACATCATCAAGTTTGCCGATGACAATACAGTCGTGGGCCTCATCAGTAAAGGAGATGAAAAAGACTATAGGGAGGAAGTGAGCACACTGATTGACAGGTGTGCCATGTACAACCTTGACCTTAATGTCAACAGAGCAAAGAAGATCATAATGGCCTTCAGGAAAACGCAACCAGCTCATTCTCCTCTCATGACTAATGGTGAGATGGTGGAAATAGTAAAGAGCACAACATTTCTGTGGGTTCACATTGCAGAGGATCTGTATTGGTCAATAAACACCAGTCATATAGTAAAGAAGGTTCATCACCATCTGCATTTCCTGAGGAGACTGAGGAAAGTGAGTCTACCACTCCCTATCCTCTTCAACTTCTATAGGGGGACCATAGAAAGTATCCTAATATGTAACTTTTCAGTGTGGTTTGGGAGCTGCTCAGTTGCAGACCAAAAAGCCTTACAAAGGATAGTGAAAGTGGTAGAGAAGATAACAGACTCCAAACTTACAGCACTACAGGTGTTTTATACAGCATGATGTCACAACAGAGCTACAAAAATAGTCAAGGATCCTACCCTACTTATGAACTGTTCACATGCTTGTCATCCAGCAGAAGATACAGCAGTGTGCGCTGTAAAATGTTCAGGTTCAGAAACAGCTTCTTCCCTCAATGCTTGTCATCTAGCAGAAGATACAGCAGTGTGCGCTGTAAAATGTTCAGGTTCAGAAACAGCTTCTTCCCTCAATGCTTGTCATCCAGCATTAGATACAGCAGTGTGTGCTGTAAAATGTTCAGGTTCAGAAACAGCTTCTTCCCTCAGGCAGTGAGACTTTTGAATTCTGGCAATAATCTCAGGGAAGCCGGAGACTGACAAGATACGGGACAACCAACTCTTTTGGTGCAAATAAATGACAGACAGTTTGGATTCTATACATAAATAATACATAGATGGCAATGAATGTGTAATAGTATACTAACTAGATCATTTTATTCATGTGAGAATCACACAGTGCAATAGGAACTTGTGCAATAAAAAATCATTCAGCTGCTAAAAATTATACAAAAGGTAAACTGTGGTAATATGTAGTAGAATCACCTGTCTAATGTGAAATGCTTGAATATATATCCATTGTATGTATTATTGTATGCATGTATGTATATGTCTTCTCAGTTTGAGTCTGATGCACACAATTTCATTTAGACTGCACTTGTGAGGTCTATATCACTTTGTCGAATCCCACATCAGCAAATACCTCCTCTTCGAACACCTATTAATCGAAGCTCCTAATCAGCGAACAGACTTTTCAGCAAAATTTTTCCTAGGGCAAACCAACAGTAGGCCACCCTAGTGACTAAAAACAAAATCATAAAACTTAACACCTGCACAGGTGGAGGGCTGTGTCCCCCACACACCCCCTAACTAAATATACCAACTCCGAGATCGCACTACAGTGGGGAAAAGGGCAAATTCCAGATGGTGACCAGCTGTTGTTTTGCCCTAGAAAAAATTTCTCAGAAAAAAGTCAGTTCACTGATTAGAAGCTTCTATAAATAGGTGTTCAACAAAGAGATATTCACTGATGTGGGATTTGACAAAGTGATATACACCCCACTTGTGTAGGCTAAATGACAATAATGTTTACTTTGACTTTCACTTTTCTTTGGAGAAATTTTCATTATGTGCGGTTGTCCTATCTCACCCTCATTCTTGACTGATGGGTTCATAACCAATCCTCGGTTCTGACTCGGCCATTATCTAAAGCATGAGGTCTACAGCTAGCCCGTGGCTCTATCCCTATCCCACGATGGCATAGGGCATTCCCCAGATCTTGTCTGCTGCTGAAATGTTTTGTGCTCTGGCTATGTTTCACTAAATTTTTCTTATTAATAAGGCTTTATTTACTTATATTTTCTGTTTATAACTCTTAGAGTGTTAGTTTTTTTATCGCGTTTACTGCTTATATATTTTTTGGTTTTCTCTTTAGATATAACTTTGGCAACTTGGCCTTTTACAGGCCCTTTTTCTCTCAAGCCCTAACACAACACAACAGTTTTTTGTGTATATAAAAAGTTGTTAGATAACTGTGTTCAGATTTTTTTATTAGCAGTTGAGCAGATAGTCATGTTTCAACGCTTAGAGTGTGTGTGTGTGTGTGTGTGTGTGTGTGTGTGTGTGTGTGTGTGTGTGTGTGTGTGTGTGTGTGTGTGCGTGCGTGCGTGTGTGTGTGTGTGTGTGTGTGTGTGTGTGTGTGCCTTTTCACTTATTCTTCTCCTCAGTAGCCAGGTATTTTGAGGTTCTACTGTGTGTGCATAGTTTTTCTTTGTTAAGATTTGCCCATTTTATTCAAGAGCTATAACTTATGTATTTGATAGTATTGTAGGTTGGTATATATAAAGACCTTTAAACAACCTGTTTAAGTTAGAGGGTTGTTTATTGTTTATTTCTATACTCTTTAATAGCATTATTTCTTACAAGTTTCTGACAGCCTGTTTGAGTTAGAAGGCTCTCATACTGTGTTGTGTTTCTTATATTTTGTGTTCAGGATGGTAAGTAAACAAAATAAGGATAACAATGAGACCAGGATCTCAGGATTTAAAAGATGCCCAAATTGCTCACAGAAGATGTCTATCACTGATGGGCACTCCAAATGTGTATACTGTTTAGGACCCCTGCATTTGCAGGAAAGTTGTTCAATTTGTCATTCTTTCAGCTCGATGGTGCTTCAAGAGCGAAAGAATAAATTGATATTAAGGGGTTTGCTAAAGTCTTCCTTTGCTGAGGATTTAAAGAAGGGTCAAACTCCATTAAAAAAAGACTTCTTCACCTTCTTCGTCCAAGTCTGAGAAAAGCTGTAAGATACTATCTTCAGCTCCTTCACATGGTTAGGAGCCTTCAAAAAAGATTAAGAAATTCTTGGAACTGACCGCATCAACTCAGACTTCTTCCTCGGCTCCATCTGTGTCGGGGCCAATGGTAGTTCTAGCTAGGAGCCGATCACCAGTTTTAGATCCAGTGTCTCTGTGAAAACTGGTAAACAAGGGGTGAAGGCTGCCAGCCTAGTCAAATAGAGTTTGATACATAATTCTATCATTTGTAAATATAAATGTAAAATACAGGCTTGTTTATTAAATGAAAGAAAACACTGTAAAATGTGAACTTCAAGATTGTAGCAACATTGCCATCTGCTGTAAGGAAAATTAAGCCAAGCATTTCAAATATTCTTTGAAACTGAAATTATGTTTTGTATGTTCTTTGATCTGTAGAGCTCAGAGTCATTTGGTCTGGGCTATCACATTCTTTCATTCTTTCTATTGTTTTAACTTAAGGAATAATTACTAGAGTGTACATGTGAAATGTCTTTTATTGTTGTAGTTAACTGAGCAGGTGTTAGATTGTTAAATAAATGTAGCCTGTTGGCCTGGGAACTCCAGACTAAGTGTCAAAATGATGTAATGTGTATACTGGGAAAACCTAAGTGTGAAAATGATGTAATCTAGGAGGGCCCAGCAGAGATGTTTGTGAGTGACCTTAAAAACTATTGCTGAGAAAGAGACTGTAAGCATGTTGATCTTGATATCCAACTCACAGCAGTGCCTTGCTCTATGAAAGTAAGTTACTTTAGAAGTATGTTTTCTTGTAGGAATAGTTAAGACTATAAAGATTAGACTTAAGTGTTTTTCTGTTACATCAGAACTTTCCTACTGTATTGTTTAAGTTTCTGTGTGATCTCTGAACTCTTGAGTAGCATTGTGGTGTAGTAGTATTGTCTTGTGTTTTAATTATTTGTTATTAAATATTTTAAAAACCTATTACCTGTGGCTGGTTTGTGTAGAGTTAAGTTAAGCTCTAGAGTACATTGCATATTTATAGAGTTTATTCTACAAAGCCACTCTAATAAGCCTTAGACTGATTAGTCACACTTACCAATTGGATAATAATATTGCACAGTAATAATTGGACACCCTTTTAAGGGCCTTTGGGTAGCTGATAAGTATTAGCTGGTGGTGGCAGTAATTACTACCATATAGTCTGGGTAAAGGGGCACAGCTGGAGAATCTGTGCCAGCCTTTCCCAGGGTGTCTGTGAAGTTGTATAAATACTTATCTCAAAGTGTGTGTGGTGTGTCAGCTACCTGGGCAGGGACACGAAGCACTGGTGGGACAGAGAGGGTACTGGAGGTTAACTTGCCAGCTAGGCTGAGATCTGGACCCTATAGCTGTGCCAGTGGGGAGTCTTATTGGGGACCTGGGACACAAGGGAGCAACCAGCCCCAGACTGACTGTGATCTTTGTGTGCACTTAAGGGAAATTGTACTTTACTGTGTGTATTTGTTATCCTTTTCTCTTATATGAGACGCCCTCCCTGGTGTTAGTGTTAAGGATTGAGGTTTCTTGATTGCTGGGCCAGGGCACAGCCGTCACAGTCTCCTACGCTCCGATCCCCAATTGTACAGTCTGTGGCATCAACAACACCATCTCGTTCTTCCAGAAGTCTTTCAGATTTGGACATGGATTGTTTGGTGCAGAAGCTTCTGAGGACACCGGCTCTTGCAAAAATGTTGTCAGCACCGACCGAGTTGGCTTCGGATCCGACCAGACCAGTTCTCCCTACTTCAATTCCTCCTCTGAGCCCTACCATGGTTTCGGAGCCGGAATGTGTGGAGCTGATAGTTGTGGACCCTACGGTGCCGAAACCTTCTTTGGCTTCTTTGGTTCCTACTGCTCAGACTACCTCAGCGCCAACTGGGGGTTCTGGGAGCCAACACTCTCTGGTTGGCTCTGCGCGAGACAGCCGGGTTGAGTATTTATTGGTTCCAGCTTTACCTCTTGGAACATCGGCATGGATGAGTTCGACTCCTACCTCGGCCTTGGAGCTGTCTCTCATGGCTCCAAGGGGAGCTTCTGGTTCTTCGGAGCCAGAGCTCTCCTCGGGTCATGGGGGGGGGGGTGCCTTCACAGTCATGAGGAGTGAATTTTCCCCAAGGACATCTAGTGTTTCAGATCCTACCATTCCTTACCCTAGAGTTTCGAGTCCATCTTCTGCACCACATGGCCCACAGTGTAGAGATACAGAGCCTCATGACACCCCACAGGGCGTACCTTTCTCTTCAGAAACCTCTCCAGAAGCCCCATCTGAGGAGGCACCCCCAAAAGAAGACATGTAAGAGGAAACATCTAGACTCTCCTGAGGAGTCAGTGACATCAGACACAAACCTTGATGATTCAGAGGGGTCCCCATGGTCGCCTTCTAAAGATGTCTCATTCGCAGATATCCTAGAAGTCCTTAAGCAGAGAGGTGGCTGGAAGGCCACTAACCCTTATGATGAGGACTTTGTGTACATGAAGTCTTTCAGTTCTCAACCTTCCGCTTCTTGGGTGTCTCCACCTTTTGATGAACTCTTGGATTTGGTTTGTTGGAAAGCATGGGAGTCTCCAGGTAGTGTGGAACCTGTCCCTAGGAGGCCTATCAAATTTATCTCTGCACCAGAGGACAAATCTTTCTTGACCAAGAGAGTGCCAGTAGATACTATGGTGGTTGCAGTGGCCACTAAAAAAGAGATGTGTGAGACGTCCACATCTGTCCATCCACCGAACAAAGAGTTGTATGTGAAGCGCATGTTCTCATCAGTGACCTTTACTCTACGGTCCCTGAATTACCTAACTGACTTTACAAGGCTACAGAGACATCTCCTAAAGGAGCTTGGAGATACTCTCCAGGGTAATGTACCTGGGGGAGTCGCCAATAAATTAACTTCTCAGCTCTCCACCCTAAACTCTGTAGTCAACTCTTCCATGAGGCTCATTTCATATGCAGCCAATGGAGCAGGCAGATCAGCAGGTTCAGGAATTGCCCTTAGTTAACATTCCTGGATGCACTTGTGTTCATTTGCAGAACCTTTTAAGTCATCCTTTATCAACACCCCCTTTGATGGCTCATCCTTGTTTGGGGCCCAAAGTAAAGGAAACACTGACCGGGTGTGAGCAGAAAGGAAAAATTCTCTCTGCTTTTGGAGTCAATTTTTCCACTTCTTCAAGACCGTATCCTAAGGATCAAAAGGGTGGGAATATGTGCTTCCATAAAACCCAGGGAGCCTTTCAGGAGCAGAGGAGGGGGTAATAGTGGAAGACGCTGGCCACATGGCAGAGGGGGTCCGCAGAATCAGGGTGACTGTGAATCTTTCTTTGGTAAGCTCTTTCAGTATTCCTGAAGGGAAACCTGACTGCTCTACTCTGGAGGCAGTCAGGGGTCACTTGTCTTTGTACCCAGACTCCTGGCTAAAAATCACAAAAGACAAATGGGTGCAAAGGATCATATCCAGAGGGTATGCTATCCCCTTTTCCAACCCTCCCCCAACCTAGAGAAAAATTCTGGACATTCCACTCAGTCACAGGAATCGGGCAGCAACTGAAATTCAAAAGTTGCTAGAAAAAAAGAGTCATCCAACCAGTCCCTGCAGACCAGATAGGATCTGGAACTTACTCAAGATTCTTTTTAGTTTCAAAGAAAAAGGGGGACTGGAGACCAATATTGGATCTCAACACATTAAACAAGTCAGTAGAAAAGACAAAGTTCTGGAAGGTCATGCTACAGTCAATCCTTCCCTTTCTGGGAAAAGACGATTGGATGTGCTGTATAGACCTCCAGGATGCATACTACCACATAAAGATGGACAGGCCATCCAGGAGTCACTTGCACTTCCAGCTGAGAGCCAGTAACTACCATTTCCGAGCACTGCCCTTTGGGCTCACTACAGACCCAGAGTGTTCACCAAATGTATGGCAGTGGTTACAGCCCACCTGAGCCATGTAGGATTCTGGGTGTTTCCATATCGAGATGACTGGCTCCTTACCACCACTACCATGCAGCTACTACTACAGGCAATAAACAACACTTTGGACCTATGTGCCCGACTTGGGATCACAATCAGCTCGAAAAATTTGCCTTATTGCCGTCGCAGCATATTGCAATCATAGGTGCAGAATTAAACTCGGTAACTATGATGGTAACTCCTCCACAAGAACGAATACAATCTCTTTGCATGGAAATTCAAAACCTACTTTTGAGAACAAGAGTACAAGCAAGAACTGTTCCCAAAGTTTTAGGGACAATGGCAGCAACTGTCACTATACTCCCCTTAGCTTGCATGCACATGCAGATTCTACAATGACTTCTCTGACAGAATCTTTCAAAAGGGACTTAGCCTGGTGGATAAACTCGGATCACATCACCATAGGCCATCCTTTCACCCTATCTCCCCATTAGCCACAGTGACCACGGATGCTTCCCAGATTGGGGGGGGGCATTATCAGGGACAAACAGCCCAAGGCACTTGGCAAGGACACAAGGCTCTCCTGCTCATCAACGTGCTGGAGATGAGAGCAGTGCTACTGACGTTGCAAGCATTTCAACACCCTCTTTCTCCAGGCATGATTGCGATCCAGACATACAACATGTCAGTTGTATGGTACGTAAACAAGCAAGGAGGAACCAAGTCTTACCCTCTTTGTCGAGAGGCCCTCAGAGTATGGCAATGGGCGACCTCATCCCAGCACTTTCTTATAGCAATGCATATCCCAGGGAAATCCATTGTGATAGCAGACAAGCTCAGCAGGGTGATTCTAATGCCCCAAGAGTGGTCCCTGAGACAAGATGTAGCAAAAATGATTTTTCACAAATGGGGCCAATCTTGCTGCGATCTCTTTGCCACATCCATGAACACAAAATGCAGCAACTATTTTGCCCTGATCCCTCTACTGGGGGAGTCACTAAGGGATGTAATTGTGCATGATTGGCCCCTGGGTCTCCTTTATGCCTTCCCCCCCTTTCCACTGATACCAAAGAAAGCCAGTTCACTGGGAAGGACATTAATCCTGATAGTGCCTTACTGGCCTTGTTAAATTTGGTTCCCATTCCTACAACCTTATCTACAGGAAGAGCCATGGATCCTGGACCTAGTGCCAGATCTCCTGACACATTCTTCAGGTGCTCTTCACCCTTCTGTCTCAACCCTCAAACTGACAGCTTGGCTGCTCCGATTCCCAAGATAGCCAGGTCGCAGAATTCTTCATCTGCAGTCAGACACATCTTCTCACAAATCATCTACAAGGAAATTGTACCTCAGTAAATGGAGGAGATTTTCTGTCTGGGCCACTCAAAATAGTATTGACCCATATTCAGCATCCATTTCATCTATTCTTGAGTTCTTGACTAAACTTTTTAATGAAGGAGCTGCGGCATCCACTATCAGAGTTCAATTAGCAGCTATCTCAAATTTTCATATTGGCAATGAAGATTCAAGTATAATGTCCCTCAGGCTAGCAAAATCCTTCCTAAGAGGTGCAAACTTACTGAGATCATATATCAGCCCACCCTTACCCCCATGGAATCTCAACTTCCTTTCGTCCAAAATAATTCTTCTCCCTTTTGAACCTGCATCATCATGTGATTTGAAATATCTAACCTGGAAAACTGCTTTCTTAGTGGCCATCACTTCAGCCAGAAGAGTATCAAGGTTTCAGGCCTTGTCCATTAAACCTCCATACATGCTGTTCCGCAGTGATAGAGTATCATTATGTACGAACCCATCCTTTTTGCCAAAGGTGTGCTCACAGTTTAGCCTCAGTCAATCTACTGAACTACCAGTATTTTTTCCCCAGATATGGCAATAAGGCAGAATACAGGGTACACCAGTTGGATGTTCATAGACAACTGTGTTTCTACCTACATAGAACAAAAGAATTTAGAAAATCGGACCAACTTTTTGTATCCTATTCAGAAAATAAAAAAGGTCTTCCAGTAGCATAAACTACTTTGTCAAACTGGCTGCCTCGATGCATTTTGTTTGTTTATAATTCAGGACATAAAGGATTCCACAAGGAATCAAAGCACATTCAACAAGAGCAGTATCTATTTCCTCTGCTTTCCATGCTAGGCTACCCATTGATACTATTTGTGCAGCAGCTACATGGGCTACGCGTCATACTTTATTACTCATTACAAAGTAGACATGACCTCCAGGGACGGGGCCTTTTTGGTTCCACTGTTCTGGAAAATGTACTCCCTTGAGCCACCCAAGAAGAAAGGTGCTAGGGATGCTGTCCCATCAGTCAAGAATGAGGGTGAGATAGGACAACTGCACATAAAGAAGTTATGTACCTACCATAATGTTCCATGTGAGTTGCCCATCTCGCCCTTCATTCTTACGTCCCACCCACCTGACCCCCTACCTTGATTTCTGGGAGAAAGAGAGGTGATTCTGTTCTTGGTAACTGGTCTTTGACCCACTTCTGAATCTGGTAAAGAGTATTATTGGTGTAGATATATATATATATATATATATATATATATATATATATATAAGAGAAAGATATGTGTGTGTGTATATATATATATATATATATATATATATATATATATATATATATATATATATATATATATATATATATATATATATATATAAATAATTGTTACATCAGCAAACATGATCCTGGGGAATGCCCTATGGCATCATGGGATAGAGCCACGAGCTAGCTGTAGACCTTAAGTTTTAGAAAACAGCCTAGTCGGAACTGAGGATCGGTTCCGAGCCCATCAGTCAAGAATGAAGGATGAGATGGACAGCTCACATGGAATGTTATGGTAGGTACATAACTTCTTTTTTGAAACTATTTCTAGAATGAATAAGATGTTTAATTGGGAACAGACTGATACTCGAGCTTCTTTGTTGAATTACTATGATGTATTACAAATTGAATTTCCACATCCTGTTGCTGTTCATAGGTTGGTACTAGGTTATCGGCCCTAGGACCTATACAAGCCTAGCCATAACAATTCCCTGGCTATTTCTTTCCAGGATATTTACTTCCTCTGTCTAGCAGGATGACTGACGTGATCCCCGGGGTGAATTTCCTATCTCCCATCCACTTGTCAAGGTTCCTTTTGAAGAGGGCCAAAGAGGCGCTCAGCTTGACATGTATGGGTAGTCTATTCCAGAGTATAGGGAGTCTCTGGGTCAGGAACCTATCCCTCCAGCATGTTTTGTTCATTGTGATGACCAGGTTTAGATCCCTGGAGTGTGTGGCTCTGAGTGATTGGGATTTCTTTAAGTGTAGCATGTCCAACAGCTCTGGGTTTGACATGGCTTTGTATGTTAAGCAGAGATTGCCTCTGAGTAGGCGATATGCGACACAGCATAGCTGGAGTTTTTTTAGATGGTCAGCATAGGGCATCTGCTTTAGGCTTGTGATTCTTTTAGTGAGGTATTTCTGTGGCCGTTCCAGTTGTTGCAGATGTCTTGTGAGGTACATACCAAACAGGCCGTTGTACTCTATAATGGGTCTAATGAGGGATGAGTACAGTGGGATAATGACCTCCTTTTTTCTGGATGAATAGCCCTTAGTGATAAGATGTGCCACATAGAAGGATTTCCTGACTGTTTTGGTGATGTGGTTATCGAAGGTGAGACCACTGTTCCTACTCTTTTACCAGCTTTGGGGAATGTTGTTGATATTGCTTGTAATATCTCTGACAGTCAGCCTGCAACCCACAAAAAGACAGACTTTATAAAGTTCTTCAGCTTTGCAAATATTTGTTTTCTCATGCCAGAACTTATCTTACAGCTATTTCTGTATCAAATCCTGCTGCAATAAAAAATGTAGTTATTGCTAATCCCTGTTCTCCCACTGACATACCTCTTAACTGTCCAGATTTTTGCAGAATGTCCAGATTTTTGCCCCATAATTTTGGTCTGTTTCTCATAAAATTTGTGGTTTTCTGGCAAAGCAGGGAGGATTGAAGTCAACAAATAATGACATACATTTGAGTTTCAGAATTCATATCCTTCCAAAAATGTATGCTAATTCAAATCCTATAGTGCTAGCAAATTGCTAAGTTTGTAAGAGCAATATTTAAAATCTGTCACATTTTTGGGCCTTTGTGCCACCATTATTTTGGGCTTTGTCCAGATTTCTTGTTCTAAGAAGTTGAGAGGTATGGCCACTGACAATTATAGCCTTTGACACATTTGGGAAGAGAATTTATCCTCCTCCCTGTTTAGCCTTTGGAATTCTAAATTCTCAGCCACTCATGCTAAAGTACTTGCTGGCTTGTTTTGATATTATTAGGGAAGTAGTTGTTTAAGTTGTACTTACCCATAACAGTACATGTTAGAAATCCTTACTGCTGCAGTAGCCTTAGAAAACAGCAACAGGTTAACTTTGAAACACTTTGGCTTCCCCCTATACCTTTGCTGTGATTGCTGATTAGCTAATCCCAAGGAGGGTAATCAGCAGTCAGAGTGAAGATTTCTTTAGGACTTTCTTACCCATACGAAGAGAGAATTTAACAATCCTAAATCAAACAACCAATAGTAACGAGGAAACATATAAAGTAGAAACACAAAAATCTACTTTATACCCCAACTACAACTATATGCAAGAGTGGGGGGTGCAGCTACTGCAGCTTACACAACTGTACTATATTCATCATTCCCACTGCTGCAGTAGCCTTTAGGCTCTATGGTTGATTACCAAAGCCTATCCAATTGGGGAGGAGGAAGGATACGGATTCAGGAGTACTTGGAGAAGGGTCCTAGCAAAAGCTAAAACTGGACCTTGAAACGGAATCAAATTGTAATGCCTTGTAAAAGTATATGTAGAGGACCTTGTAGCTGTCTATAGAATGCTTCTAGCATCTACCACTTCCCAGTATGACATTGAAGAAGACAAGGCTATAGCAGAATACACTTTGGTACTGTTTCAGATGGATTTGTCATGGTGTTGGAATAATAAAAATCAGTATCTGTGGACAACCACCTGGAAATAGTCTGTTTAGACATGGGGTGTCCCGTTTTTGTCCCTTGATAAGAAATAAATAGATGGACAGTTTTCTAAAGAGTTTAGTTCTGTCAAGATAGTACCTGAGCTGCTTATGCACATCCCAAGTATATAGAATCCTTTCTCCCTTGTTTTTAGGTTCTGGGTAGAAAACTGGGAGATTGATAGCTTGATTCAAAGTAAATTCTGAAACCACTTTGAGCATGAGTGAAGTTTTTTTTTTTAAAGAGATCTTATCCCCATGGAAAATCAGACAGAACTCAACATACCACAGGAGCTTGCAACTCACATACTTTTCTTGCAGATATCAGTGAAATGATGTGTTCACTTTTCCAAGTCAAGAACTTAAATCAGTTTGATGAACAGGTTCAAATGGGGATATACTCAACTTCTCTATCATAAAGTTTAGAGCCCAAAGAGATACAACCTGATTACAGTAAGGTCTCAAGTGTAAAACTCCTTTCAGAAACCGTTTACGCACCAAAGATGTAAGAGGAGGATCCATGAGCAAACACGCTGAAAGGGATGCAAGATGAACATCTTTAGAAGAAAAAGAGTAACCAAAGGAAGTAACTCACACAAAAAAATTGAGCACCAGTGCTACAAAATCCCTGATGGGCCACTGGTTATTTGTTAAGCATGAACTAGAAAATCACTATCATTTACCAGTAGATGATTTTTTTGCCTCTTGCCTTGTTTAGTACCTGCTGCACTTCCTCATGAAATAAGTGCTTTAGGTATTAGAACTGAGTCATCCAGGCAGTTAGTTGAAGTTGATTGAGATTTGGGTGTATTAGTCTCCCCCATCTTGTGTGAGTAGATCCAGTCTTTGAAGAAGCATGTAGTAATTGCTTTCGGCCAATTCCATAAGAAGGGAGAGCCAGCACTGCCTGGACCAAAAGGGGGTCACCACAATGAGTTTTGGGGTATCCTTTTGAATCTTCAGAATTACCCTGGATATCAGTGGAAAGGGTGGAAATGCATAAGGGAGCATTCTTTTCCAAGGGAATAACTGCATCTGTTTTCCAAGTTTGCTTGCAAGGAGCCCTGGATCAAAACTTGTTTAGTTTGTTTTGAAAGGAGGTGAACATATCTATTTGAGGTGTTCCTCACACCTGGATCAGTTCCTGGAATACCCCCTCCCCATTCACTTTCCATTTGTGAGGATATGTCATGGTCCTTCTCAGCTTGTTTGCTGCTATGTTTTACTCTGATGGAATTTAAAATGCAAATGCTGGATCCATGTGTTTTTAGATACCAGTGCATCTTTCTCATGTGAAACTGTGCTCTAAGAATCATAAGAATCATTGAAGCTGTGAACCCTAGGATCCTGAGACATTATCTTGCAGATGTCTGAGACTGATTGGAGAAATTCAGGAAAGATTCCAGATAAAAATCCACCTACTTATGCATCAAAAGGCCTTTTGATGAGAAGTATCTAGAAGGCAGCCTAGAAACATAATCCTGTGAGATGGAGTCAATGAGTGTTTATTTGTAAGCCCAGACTGGCCAAAGGAGACTTAACCCAAGTTAATGACTCTTGGCATCGGGATAAAAACTCTAGAAAGATAAGAAAGTCATCCAAATAAGGAAAAGTGTAAGTCCCATTTAGTCTGCAATAAGCTATGACTGGAGCTAGGCAATTTGTGAATACCCTTGGAACTGCAGCTAAGCCAAAGGATAATGCAATGACCCAGAAACAGAGAGACGTAGAATTTTTCTGAAGCCTGTTGCTATGGGAATGTGGTAAAAAGCATCTTTTAAATCTAGTATTACAGAGTAACTCATGGTGAATGAAAGGTAACATGTTCTGTAAGGTCAACAGTTGAATTTTGGTGCTTAACACTCTAGTACTGGTCTCAAAGAGGTCTCTTTCTTTGGTACCAAAAACATTACAGAATAGAAGCTTTTGCGTCTTTAACTTATGAGCACTGGTTCTCTGACTCCATGGGTGTATAAAGAGTGAAGAACCTGGCAAAAAAAATTTTTTTGGTTTGGAGGGTGGGAAGGAATTCCCTGAAAAGGATGTTTTGTGTTTAGTGCCATTTGTAACCCGTCTGCACCAGTTTTAGCACCCAAGAATCTGAAACAGTCTTTTGCCAGAGTGTTGAAGACAAGTTTGTGGGACAGATCTGTAGAGATGTTGGCTGGAATAGAGGGAAAGGTGGAAAAAATGCTTGCATTATCATTCTGTAATGTTGGCCTGCCCCTTTTTTAGACCCTTGTTTCTTGTTATTTCCTTTGCCTTTCCTTAAGCTTTTGACACTATTCCCCACTCAGGCATAATAGATAAACTCTCTCAACTAGGCATCAATCCATATGTTACGAGATGGGAAGCAAACTGGCTCACTGATAGAACTCACCTAGTCAAAATAGAGGAAGCCACCTCAAGCAGTAGACCTGTAACAAGGGTTCAAGTCTTGGGGCCTCTGTTATTTGGGATATACTTTTCTGAGGTGCAAGCCAAAACCAGTGGGCTATGGCTGACCAGGTTTGCAGATGACTGCAAGCAGGGTGCTGTCATCAATTCCCCTAATGATGTGGACATCCTCCAAGAGGGTCTCACTCAGACAAATGATTGGTGCCAGAAACATAGTCTCAAACTAAATACCAAAAAATGCATCATTATCCCCTTTAGTGGCATCCCCACAAACTATCACATTAATAGCAACGTCCTAAGCACACAATCAGTCATGAGGGATTTGGGCTCCCAGATTAATAGCAACCTGACTTTTGACCACCAAGTTGCCTCCGTTGTACTGAAAGCCTTCTACATGGCCCACCTCATAAGTAAGAGTATCTCATCTAGGGGTAAGGAGGTCATAACATCCCTGTATTCTTCCCTTATAAGGCCCATTATTGAGTGCAATGCCACTTTCGCCATGTACCTCGCAAAGCACATGCAGCAGGTGGAGAGACAACAGAGGTTCCTCACCAGGAGAATCCAGGGCCTCAAACATCTATGATACACAGATAGGTTAAAAGCCTTATCCCTCTACTTAGTTTCATACAGACTCCTCAGAGGTGACCTCTGTCTGGCATAAAAGGTGATCACAGACTCCACGTTGATGGGACTGCTGCAAGTCAAGCTCCACTCAGGTAACTCACACGCGTGGCCTCAACCTGGTCTGTTACATCAACAGGACTTGTTGGTGGGACAGATTTGTGTCCTAGAGACTCCCCCATCTATGGAATAGACTCCCTCTCCATGTCAAGCAGAGTACCTCTTTAACCCTTTTTAAGTGCAAACTGGATAACTGGATGGGAAACAGGAAAATATACCCCTGTGATTCCACCCATGTCCCTGCTGAACAGGGGCATCAGGTGCTGACTTGTCTAAACATGGGCTAAACGCTAGGCTAGGCTTATAAGGGCCTCAGGGCCAATAGCCTAGTAACCTCCTATGATCCTATGTTTTCCATTTGGCCATCTCTTTTTAGTACATTGTTTACCAGAAGGCTGGTTTTGCTTATTTGGCTTTTTTAGTGAAAGAGGAAGACCTATGATACTTGTATTTGGCTGCATACAAAATCTTTGAAACTCCCTGAATTAATTTCCCCCTTTCATCATATTGTTTGAGAACCTGGGCAACAGAAGAGTCAAACAGTATCTCCTTATGTAAAGCAACATCTAAGATTTCAGAAGTTACCTTATCTACAAACTTTTAGTTATGTAATCTAAGCATATCTTTTCAACACTGTAGCAGTAGCAGTGGCCCTAGACACAGTATCTGTGCAATCATGCACACTCTTCAAAGCATGTTTAGATGCCTGGGAAATGGTACAAACACTATGGTTCAAAGAGAGCTTTCTTCTATAGGAAGAGAAGTAACTGGTTCCCTCAGAATGTCCATATGACAAAGCATACATTTTTACATATATGCCTGGTAATACAGAATTCTGAAGGCTAAAGTGGAAGAAGAAATCATCCTCTTACCTATACGGCCCTACATCTTGTTTTTTTGTCACCAGGAGAAGGGTTCATATTACAGACCAACTTGACAACACAGTGAGATGCAGTTGAAAGGAGTAAAGAGGTACTCTACTTGAAATTACTTATGGATCAGACCTAAGGTGAGAGAAAAGAAATGTATTAGCCTGGAGTACTTTATAAAGTTTATCTGCTTTCTTTAGAGGCGGATGGCTAGGTATCCAGATGATAACCAGTAGTATTCACCACATCCTTCATGGCCGGCAGTATATGAGAGATGAGAGAGGACTGAGGCATATCCATTAGTAACATATTATAGTATCTCCTCAGTTCAGGATGGGACATCTTTTTGTGGCCATACAGAACTACACAACTAACTCAAAAATCAAGCAACCCTGTTGGAATCACAAAATCAATTGGATGTATAACAGGAGGAAGAAAATCATGGCAAAAATTAGGAGGTGCAGCACCCAGCAGGATAAAAGCATTCTCATCAAACTAAACAAATAACTCAGAGGACAAATAAACTCTGCCAAAGCCACATTTGATGTAGGTTTGACCTCCCGGGTCAAAGACAACTACAAAGCATTCTTTACTATGTCCGCAACCTCAAAGATAATACACAATTGTGTGCAGAGCTCATTGTAAATGGAGCTACCTATACTGAGCCAGAAGATACAACAAACCTCCTGGCTGATAAATTCAACTCCAGCTTTACACCTGTCTCCCCCTCAACCTTCCCTCAGGAAATATAATCAAGTATAACTCCCCCTACTATCACTAGGGAACAGGTCCTTAATTCTCTCTCAAAGACCATGAACACTGCATCAATGGGCCCAGACAATATCCCAGGATGCCTTCTAAATGAACCTATGAACCTTTGAAATAGCATGAAATATGACCTATCAGGGCCTCTTGAATTACTATTTAACTGTAGCCTCCAAACAGGCTTTGTGCTTCATGAATGGAGAAAGGCAACAGTCATCCCTCTGCACAAAGGTGGGGCATCTACAGACCCTGGAAACTACAGACCCATAAGTCTCACTAGTCTTGTATGCAAAACCATGGAAAGAATTATCATGGGGATGATCA